>NC_081563.1:72121209-72121646 GCF_022355385.1 Mustela nigripes | reverse complement strand
TATTCTTCCAATCCAAGAGCATGGAATGGTCTTCCATCTTTTTGTGTCTTCTTCAATTTCTTAAAGACTGTAGTCAGAGATACAGAAGGACACTACATAATCCTTAAAGGGACTATCCACCAAGATGATCTAACAATTGTAAATATCTATGCTCCCAATATGGGAGCAGCGAATTACTTAAGAAAACTGTTAATCAAGATAAAGAGTCATATTGATATGAATTCACTAATCATAGGAGATCTTAACACGCCTCTTTCAGAAATAGATCAACAAGCAGAAAATCAGTAAAGAAACAAGAGCATTGAATGACACATTGGACCAGATGGACCTCATAGATATATATAGAACATTCCACCTAAAACAACAGAATACTCATTCTTTTCAAGCGCACACGGAACCTTCTCCAGAATAGACCACATACTGGGTCACAAATCAGG
>NC_081563.1:71892905-72120809 GCF_022355385.1 Mustela nigripes | reverse complement strand
TCATCCTCAATGGGAAAAAGCTTGCAGCCTTCCCGTTGAGGATGATATTTGCTGTGGGTCTTTCATAGATAGATTTGATGAGGTTCAGGAATGTTCCCTCTATCCCTATACTTTGAAGCATTTTAATCAGGAACGGATGCTGGATTTTGTCAAATGCTTTTTCTGCATCAATTGAGAGGACCATGTGGTTCTTCTCTCTTCCATATTAATTTGTTGTATCACATTGATTGATTTGTGAATGTTGAACCATCCTTGTAGCCCAGGCATGCATCCCACCTGGTCATGGTGGATAATCTTTTTAATGTGCTATTGGATCCTGTTTGCTAGGATCTTGTTGAGAATATTAGCATCCATATTCATCAGTGATATTGGTCTAAAATTATCCTTTTTGGTAGGGTCTTTGCCTGGTTTGGGGATCAGGGTAATGCTGGCTTCATAGAAAGAGTCTGGAAGTTTTCCTTCTGCTTCAATTTTTTGAAACAGCTTCAGGAGAATAGGTGTTATTTCTTCTTTGAAAATTTGGTAGAATTCCCCAGGGAATCCGTCAGATCCTGGGCCCTTGTTTTTTGGGAGGTTTTTGATCACTGCTTCAATCTTGTTATTAGATATCAGTCTATTCAGGTTGTCGATTTCTTCCTGGTTCAATTTTGGTAGTTTATATTTTTCCAGGAATGCATCCATTTCATCTAGGTTGCTAAGCTTATTGGCATATACCTGTTGATAATAACTTCTGATGATAATGAACTCCTCAAACTCAACACACACGAAACAGGCAAACATACCAAAAAATGGGAAGAAGATATGAACAGACACTTCTCCAATCAAGACATACAAATGGCTATCAGACACATGAAAAAATGTTCATCATCATTAGCCCTCAGGGAGATTCAAATTAAAACCACATTGAGATATCACCTTACACCAGTTAGAATGGCCAAAATTAACAAAACCGGAAACAACATGTGTTGGAGAGGATGTGGAGAAAGGGGAACCCTCTTCCACTGTTGGTGGGAATGCAAGTTGGTGCAGCCTCTTTGGAGAACAGTGTGGAGATTCCTCAAGAAATTAAAAATAGAGCTTCCCCATGACCCTGCAATTGCACTTCTGGGTATTTACCCCAAAGATACAGATGTTGTGAAAAGAAGGGCCATCTGTACCCCAATGTTTATAGCAGCAATGGCCACGGTCACTAAATTATGGAAAGAACCAAGATGCTCTTTAACGGGCGAATGGGTAAGGAAGATGTGGTCCATATACACTATGGAGTATTATGCCTCCATCAGAAAGGATGAATACCCAACTTTTGTAGCAACATGGATGGGACTGGAAGAGATTACGCTGAATGAAATAAGTCAAGCAGAGAGAGTCAACTATCATATGGTTTCACTTATTTGTAGAGCATAACAAATAGCATGGAAGACAAGGGGTGTTAGAGAGGAGAAGGGAGTTGGGGTAAATTGGAAGGGGAGGTGAATCATGAGAGACTATGGACTCTGAAAAACAACCTGAGGGGTTTGAAGTGGCGGGGGGTGAGAGGTTGGGGTACCAGGTGGTGGGTATTATAGAGGGCAAGGATTACATGGAGCACTGGGTGTGATGAAAAAATAATGAATACTGTTTTTCTGAAAATAAATAAATTGAAAAAATTTTTTTAAAAAAGAATAAACTTTAGTTAATAATGTATCAGTGTTGGTTCATTAATTGTAACAAATGTGCCATTTTAATGTAGGATATTAATAATAGTGGAAACTGGGTACAGTTTATGGGAGATCTTTATCCTATTTTTGCAATTTTCTATAAATCTAAAGTTGTCATAAAATATTTAATATTTTTTTAAGAAAAAAATTTATCCATGGTTACTGGCTTCATAGAGCTTATAGACTGGTGGGAAAGATAAACTGAATTGGTGAGCGGCAGTAGAAAAGGTTAGACCAATTAGTAGGCTGATAAATAATACTGCAAGAGATAACAGACATTTGGATATGAGAGTGATAGTATTACAGAAGTGGAAGAAGACAGTTTTGGATTTATTTGGGGGGATAAGTGAGCAGATTTGTTGAATGTTTGGAATTAGCATCAGTTCAGTCTTACACAGACTAATAAATGGTGGTGGTACTCAGAAGATAGGAACGACATACTCTCAGGGGACGGCCATGGTTTGGGGGCATATTTGGCTTATGGTGTCATACTAAAAGAAGACAATAGTATTCATCACATATCTGGATATCAGAGTGAAGGACTGGTTTGGAGATACCAACATTTAAAACATCTGCTTATGACGGATAACTAAGTCCATGGGATGAGATCAAATAGAGAACAAGTATAGAGAAGAAAGAGCCTAGAATAAACCCTAAAATGCACTGTCAGAGTACAGTTAGGTCGAACAACAGCAGCTGAAAAGATCAAGAAACAAGAATGTCACAGAAACCAAAGTAAAAGACTATTTCAAGGAAGGAGTAGCTAGTGGGAATATCTCTGAGAAATAAAGTGAAATAAGAACTGGGCATATCTGGGGCTTTACCATTACAGAAGCAAATAGCAGACATTATGGCTGCTGTGCCTGTACCGCTTGGGTCCCTTTCACCATTTATGCACCCCTCCCTTGCCCAAGGGCTCTTTTTCTAACAACCCATTCCTGTTCTCTTTTTGAAGGCCTTGCATCAACCTGGAGCCACTTTGCCTGTACTGCAGACCACTTGCTTTCTTTAGATGCACCTCCATTTCAGAGTCTGGTTCTGGGAAACCATCCTAAGATAAATTCCTATTAAAAATTTTTGACCCTCATATGAAATGGGGGTAGGCAAGAAATGGAATCCTTTCTGCTAGGGATTCTTCCCATTTAAGACTCTGGGGCCGTGCTATAAAACTAAGAGTCCAATATCACAGTTTGTAAACCATTGCACTGCAATGAGCCTTCTCCAGGACACCACCAGGACCTCATGAGTACTGATAAGTAAGGATCACAATGGTACTCAACACTCCTTCTTTATGGGAGAGGTATGTGTATAGAGGGAAGTATGGCACAGACAATATGTTTGTGTTTATATGGGGTGACTGGAATATGGAGTGAATCATAGCAGATACCATACGCAAAGGTCAACAGACACACACACATACAAAAAGAACCACAGAGGACTGTATAGAAGCAAATCTGACTCCAGCTGAATCTGGTATATGATAGGGAGAAAGATGTGGGGGTTTATAGTGGCCATGTGGCACTTACATAAGCACACCTACTTGCCCACACACCGTGTGATCTGTTAGAATACCCTACATACGTGATATGTTGGAATACCACTTTTAAGGGGGAAACTTTTTTAAAAGTCAGAATAGTATCATTTCAGAGAGAAATGAGTCATTTGTAAGCATTTGGAAAGATCAACTGTCCAAATCTCTCAAAATATTATGGTTTATCAAGATAAAGATGCAATCATTAGTATTTTAGTTTATGATACTCATTAGATTATGAGGAGGCTCACTTCTTATAAGGAGTAGAATGAGTTAAAGACAGCATTTAGGCAAGTATACTAGTGTAAAACAACAATGACAACGTATGGTAACAGAGAAATCAATGAAAGTATTTTTTAGGATTAACTCATATACAGATCATATCTTCATGTTCTGGATACGGTTAATGTGCTTTAAGTGCATAGATGATTTAAAGGTTTCCAGGGTGAGGAGAACACACAGTGTAGCAAAGGCAAAGGGTATGAGGTCATCTGTTAAGCTACTCATATAAACAGTCTGCCTGGAAGCATTCACAGAGATGTTCAGCTGTACTATGTGACGTCACAGGACACAGGATTCTTGGATGCCTTCTTTTTCTCCAGCTGATCTGTCTCTGATAGAGCTTAAGTGTATACAGGCATGGCAGTCATTGCTCTCTGGGTCCAGTATGTGTTTTTAACTAAAAAAAAAAATCACCCACAACCCTCGTTCAAGAAAGGAAACTTGGCTCAGGGACTGCCACTGATCAGAAGAGTGGATACTTGCCCAAAAGTTGGCTCCAGTCATAGGCTAATCAGTAAGTCAATAGGAGTTCTGTTGCAAAAGTCATTAAAAGAATTTTAAGAGTGATAGTTCATGTTGTTACTAGTTAGGTCAGGTGTCTATAGAATTTCAATAGGAAAATTTTAGAAAATTTTTAGGAGGAAGCATTATGGAGAAGAAGATAGAAGTAAGGGAAAACATGGTTTCTGTGAGAGAGATCCACAAATATCCAAAGCTGTTTGGGATTCAAAATTCTAATTCCTTAATTAAAGTCTCATATTTTAAAGATGTCTTGGGTCTCTTTTCCTTTCAAATGAAAGATATACATATACATCCATACACAGGGAGATTTTGGATCCAGAAGGAAAACGTGTACACTTAGAGTTAGAATATGTGGGTTTGGATCCTTGTTCGTTCTTATTTAATAAATAGGGGAATTTGGACCAGTAACTTAGTCTCTGTGGGATTTGGTTTTCTATATAACACTATTTTAGGGAGGCTGTGAAGATGAAATGAGGTAATGTTGTCTGGCAGTGCTTGGTAAATATTTAGATGAATGGTAACTTCCTCCCCACCCAATATTCTGGTTTTCAAAGATGGATCGATGCCAAAGAAAATACTCTTGGGAAGGGGTTACACTGGGTATTCAGTAATGAAGCAGGGCCAATTCCAGCTGCCATGTCCCAGATGGGCTGAGGAAGGGTCAGGATGGATCATGAGTCTGGCTGCCTGATAGACAAGTTTAACTGATACATTTATTTCCATGGACTTGAGGCATGTTTATTTAAACTCTTTTCTGAACCACAGAGTTCACTAAAGTCCCAAAACGAATATATGAGGGAAGAGGGGGTTTGAGTTTCTCAGAAGAAAAAACAATGTCATCCACGCCAGTTTATAGCAGTGAGGTCTGTACAAACCCACAACTGGATAGAATCTTAAGTCACTTATATAAGTATATTCTTGTTTTTAACCCTGGTTCTTTTGTGCCATCCAAGCTGTTGTTTGCCTGATTTCTCATGTAGCTGTGGGAAAGGTCAAAACATTTGATTATTCTGCTAGAGGAACTAGTATAAAGTTTTCTTTCTGAGTGCTTGAAACCTACCTAACAGTTTTCCTTCACATCATACCTCTGGAAAATCAATGAGAAATTTTGATTTGGAGGTTGAGGCTGGCGCTGTAAGCCAGAAGGCAGAAAAGCGGACATAGTTCTAAATCTGGAATTTTAAATCGAAGAGCCTGGTTAGAAAAGCACAAATTAGTGGTCATCCTTATGTGTGCTGCATTTCAAACAAGCTGCTTTGGCTCTCTCTGAGCTGGTGAGTGTGTTGGCTCTGGACTTAAAGCAGGCTTCTTAAACTGGTAACTTTATATTCCTTTTTCCCTCTTCAATCTCATCCAAGGCAGTTTGAATTCTAGGTATACTTTTTTAGGTTGCTACTGCTTCCTTCCCCAAATTGAGATTATAATGATTGCTGGGAGAGATAGCAGTGATGTTCTTCTAGGAAAAAAAAGCAAGAAGTCTTGAGGACTCATTATAACCCAGTAGCACAGTGGTGTTGAATATGAATTTTAGCCCTCAGGCAAACTTTTGCAAAGGTTCATCTCCTTGGCATAAAATTTCTCTCCATTACACAAGTCTTTCCTATACTCTGTGCATATCTTGTATCTCCAAATGATAACATTTTAAGATTAAAAGAATCATCTAATTCATGTCGCTCCTTGCTTAGATGAGACAGCTAAGACACAAAGAAAATAGTATGATATCATACCGACATTTGGAGGCAAAGCAAGAACTATATTCCAGGGCTCTTAACCCTCTTGCAGATAGGTTCTCTTTCACAAACCACACTGTCTCTGAGGCTGACTCTTCCCATCCTACAGGAGGCTATACTTATTCTCCATCCCACCCCTTTCTTTGTGGATGCCAGAAACCCCTCCTGCTTAACTCTGTCAAACTCCTCATCCAAGCAAGGGTCATCAATAGAGATATCATCCCAGACTCTCCTTTCTCAAATATGAGGTTCTTAACCTGGATTATTTACTTAGTTTTAGGGGTTATAAACCTTCTCAAATTTTATGCAGAAGTTTGTGCCTAAGTGCCTTCTGCATAAAGAGTGCACAGCTTTCACCAAAGAGATTAAGAGCCATGACTTTAAAATATGAATTATAAGCCAAACTCTTGGCTCTCCTGAATCTGATGAATGACTCTCTTCCTAAGAGGTTCTGTTAGGATACTGTGTCAGTTAGATACAACAAAACCTTAAGAAGGAGATGCAGATATTACATGGTTCATCAGTTGCCACTGAAATGTCTGGTCCCACACATTTCCTACAACTCTGTCCTACTTCTTGTGTCTCATGATGTTTGGCACCTTGTTTCCCAATGATGATAGATGGCAGGCAAAGAAGGCAGAAGATGGAACAATACCAGATGCTCAGGTATACACAAACTGTAAATCAAACAAGACTTATCTACATGAAGTCTTTTCTGACAAAACTTGGAAAACAGAAAAGTTAATCTCTTTCCTTAATTCATATAAACTCTGATATTATCCACTTCTTCACTGCACAGAGCAGTTAATGGTTAATGGTAGAACTAAGAGATGCAAGGAAAATCTCCCGTTCTCTCACTTGGCAGATGAGATGACTGAGGCTCACGTTTTCAGTGAGTACCTCAACCTCCTTTGGGAATAACCAAAGGATCAAATAAGATTACTTATGAGCTCAGATTTGAGTTTAATACAAATTCTCTCATTGCTCACATTAGTTATATCATATGGCTAATTTCAGGAAATGGGCAATTTGCTTGGATCAGAGGAAATGCTCATATAAAAAAACACACAGTCACACAAAACTAAACAAAACCATGGTCCTTGCATCAAAAAGCTCATGATCTAGTAATGGGGTTTACTCCTGATATCTGTTAGGTAAGGACTTCCCTAAGCATTTCAGCTTTTCTATTTCACTGAATTTTCTTAACTTTATGCAATATTTTTAAAGTAAAACTTGTTAGGCAAATTGACCTTGGGCACTTGTTAAAGTTTTATTAAGTTTGGTAACTGGGGAACTAATAAAGATAAATTTTAAGATCACTGACACAGAGTTGAGGCTGGAGAAGAGAATTTATATGCTCTACAGCAACACTGCTCAATGTGCAGTCCAGGAGTAAATGTCAGTCTGCAAGCTATTACCTGTCTGAGACTAGGTAAGTAAAAGAAATATTGAGAGAAAGAGTTTAGGAACTTTTATAGATTTTTGATATTGCAGCAACATTTAATGATTCGTCAGTGGCCTCATCTCATTGAACAAGGTATCGATCATTCTGTGTTTTAGACTTACCCTTGATGAGTTATTTGTGGTGATGCACAGGTAAACTGGCTTTCAAGAAAAAAAGAAGGTAGCACCACCAATAAAAAACCCTCTATTTGGAGTGTTTGCTGATTTCTGGTTACAAATACTCCCACCATGTCTGATTTCAAGCTACCAATGTAATGTCAAATATAGAAATCAGTCAGCTCTCTTGAGCCCACACAAGAGCTCCAACACATCTGTGGGTGATGTGATCTGCATACCTAGTCAAGTACAATAGGACCACATATTAATCTACAACACAGTAGGGGGAAGACTACTCCTTCAGAAATGACAAGGTATGCATTACTGGCTAATTGCACATTATTATAAATCCTTCCTACTGTTACTAGCTGATATAGCTTAAGCCTAGGACATGGTAGTGCAGAGTCATTGTCACTAAGTTGCCAGTTGTAAAGATGAGAACTTAGCACACTTACCAAGACCCATTCTTTCTCCCTCCCTATTTACCCAACAGTAAATTTCTCTGTTTACCTTATTGTCATTCAGCAGGTGACTTTTCACTGCTGAGCCAAAAAGTGAACTAATTGGTGGTCCATGGCCTTTTTTAATCTGGAGATTTATGACCTTTGATTCTGTTAATTTTTTAAAAATTTATTTGTTGATTTCCTATCCTCGATTTTCTTTATATTGTCCTTCTAAGACACCTAGCTTTCTTGTCATTTTTTCCATACTTAAAAAAAAAAAAACTATTAAGGTATAATTGACAAATGAAACCTACAGATATTTAATATATACAACTTCATGTGCTTGGAGATTAGGATACATGTGTGAAACCATCACTGTAGTCAATGTCATAAGCTTATCCATTACCTCCAAAAGTTTCCTCCCACTGCAATGGTTTTATTTTGTTTTCTTTTTGTAGTAGACCACTTACCATAAGATCTACCCTCTTAGCAAAATTTTAGATATACCATACAGTATTATTAATCATAGACTTGATGTTGTAGAGTAGATCTCTGGAACTTAATTATTTTGAATAACAGAAAAGTTGCATTCTTTGATCAATATCCTCCCTTTCCCCCTCCTCCTAGCCCACAGCAACCACCATTCTCTCTGCTTCTAAAGAATTTGACTACTTTAGATTTTATACATAAGTGAGATCCTGCAGTATTTGTCCTGTGACTGGCTTATTTCTCTTAGCATAATGTTTTCCAGATCCAGCTATATTGTCACAAATTACAGGATCTTCTTTTTTTATATATACAGCTGAAAAATATCCCCATGTATGTGTGTGTGTGTGTGTGTGTGTGTGTGTATATATATACTGCATTTTCTTTATTCATCTATTTGTCAGTGGATACTTAGGTTGTTTCATATCCTGGTTAATGTGAATAATGCCGCAGTGCGCATGGGAGTGCAGATATCTCTTTGAGATTCAGGTGACTTTGGGGAGTTTACGTTTCCCAGTTTAAGATATTCAGATATACCTAATACTGTGTGTAACCTGAGTTAGACAGTCCACATTGTGACTGGCCAGGTGTATCAAGTCCTTTCTGAGTCTTTACCCTGGATAGTTAAGGAGAGGATCAGCCTATCACTTTTTTCTTGCTCTAGTTTCTTCTTTGCCTCTGATACAGACAAATAACCAAATAAAAAATGAGCAAAAGGGCGCCTGGGTGGCTCAGTGGGTTAAGCCGCTGCCTTCGGCTCAGGTCATGATCTCAGGGTCCTGGGATCGAGTCCCGCATCGGGCTCTCTGCTCAGCAGGGAGCCTGCTTCCTTCTCTCTCTCTCTGCCTGCCTCTCAGTGTACTTGTAATTTCTCTCTGTCAAATAAATAAATAAAATCTTTAAAAAAAAAAAATGAGCAAAAGCAGAACTTTATCAAAGATAAAAATGGCAAATGAGTACCAAACTTTGGTCATTAAAAAAGTGTGAATGAAAACCACAGTGAGTATTACTGCATACCTGCTAGAACGGGTAAGATTCAAAAACCCACAGTGGCATCACCTGACAGTGTCAAGTGCTGGCCAGGCTGTGGGACACTGGATCTCTAATATGTAACTAGTGAGAATACAAAATGGCGCACTTTGGAAAATGGCTTGACAGTTTCTTATAAAGTCAAATCTACTCTTACCCTATAACACAGCCGCAATCCTCTTCCTAACTATTGCCTGAGAGAATTGATGCTTTGCACAAAACCTCTACATGAATGTCTATAGTAGCTTTAGTCATAATTGACAAAACAAACAACCTAACAAAACAAAACCATCCCAACTGCCCATCAACTTATGAATGGACAAAAAAAAAAAAAATTCTGGTACATCCCTGCAGTGGGATACTGCTCAGCAAAAAAACCAAAAAAATGAACAAACAAACCCAGTCAAGAGTGAAAGAAATCTGAGGCAAAGACTGTATGATATTGTAGGATATCAATTATATGACCTTTAAGAGAAGGCAGAACTACAGAGACTGAACGGTGAACATGTCAGTGGTTGTCAGTGGCTGAGAGTTAGGGAAGGAACTGATTTCAAAATGACATGGAGAAATCTGGAGAGGTAATGGAAAATACTGCATTTTGATTGTGGTGGTGGATACATGATTAAATAAATTTGAAAGTGGGTATTTCAGCTCTAGTCAATAAGCCTTGTGATAACTGTAGCCCTAGACATTGCTTGACTGCAACCTTGTAAGAGAACTTGAGCTAGAACCACCCAGCTAAGGTACCGCCAGTTTTGTGACCAACAGATACTGTAAGATAATAATTGTTGCTTAAATCTGCTAAGTTTGGGGATAATCTGTTGTATAATGATAGATAACGTATATAAATATAAATACACATGTAAATATGATCCATTATTTATGCTATCTTTATTAACACATGACATGGATGGCTTTGGATCCACTGAAAGATAAACCCACTGTCTTGTTTTAAACAGAATACTTACAATGTAAATCTAAAACATTATCCTTTGTACTGTTTCCGTTTTCATTTTTCTTGTGATTGCCTTTTATCTGCCTTACCTAAGGGCCTGTGGAAATGATTCCCTCCATAAGTAAGAGACTTTCTTCAAAATAAATTATAACATTTATATAAAAACCTATGGTTTTAAACTGTTTGTAATTTTAAAAATGGCAGTTCATTTGCTCAATAATCACTTTTTGAGTGCCATCTCTGTGTAAGACATGCAGCCAGGGATAGAGGGTATACTAGTGTAAGAGATAAATGTAGTCTTCACCTTCATGGATTTGCTTGCAGTTTAGAAGGGAAAAGAGACAGTAAATGAATAATCCAACAATTGAATACAATTGTGATGACACAACATGAAGGAGACCTGTAGGATTTAAAATTTTTAGTTTCAAAATATCTTACAGTCGCCATCAGCATCTGTCCTGTATATAGGACGATTTTAATTGATTCCTGACTATAAAACATATTTACATTTATTGTAGACATTTAGAAGAACAAAATGCTCATTGTAGAAAAACTCCAAAAGGTTTGGTGGGGGAGGAAAGGAAAAATTACTTGAGATGACCTTGTGCCATTTTGAATCTCCTTTATCCATGGAGGCATTCCTCCCTTTTCCTTAGTGGGAGGAACTGAATCTGTAGCTGACCCTGCATATGAGATTCCTCATAAGCACCAGCTGCTACATTGTGACCTACATCCTGCCCACACCTTGGATCAGATGAATTAGATATGTTGATCCTTCTGTTTGCTGCCACATGGGTCTACTAACAGCAGCCAACAGCCATTTCGAGGGGCCCTGAATGGCCTTGAAGTTGTTTATGGGGTTGGTGTGAGCTGGTGCAGGATGATGAGAAATCAAAGGGGCGGTTGCCCTGGGACTGAGCTGCTGTTGTCTAGGCAACTTTATTAAGAACCTTCTGTTCCTCGGAAAATGAAGCCTAAATTAACTCTTGAGTTCTTAGAAGTAAGACTTTCCATTTATGAACTGGTCTTTGGTATTTGGAAACTTCCTAGTCTCTTTAACTGAGTCATTTTCACCTTGTTTGAGACTGTAAAATATATTAAATGGCACTGGTTATAAAAGTATATTTATTCTTATGTTATGATTGCAAACAAATTATTTCACCATTCAGATGCCAATCAGTGTATTTCTAGAATAAGCTTTCACCCCAAGTTCAATGCTCAAAATCTGATTTGGCCTTCAATTCTAGGACCCTCCAAACACAAACCAAAACTCATAAGGTATGATTTTTTTTTTTTTTTAAAGCATGTCTCTTTACCTAAGTATAATGTGAAAATACCATGTGCATTTCCTGAGTTTTAGTGACGAAAGGCTCACATCCATAACATACAACATACAATAAATTATGTGCTGCAGGTAGCATCAAAATACCTTCTTTCAATATTTCCAACATGAGGAGTTTCTTCTTCAATGTTGGAACAAACAGCTATTTGTTCGATTGAGCAGGAGACAATAACAGTTAATCCTTACATAGGTATTTAGTGTTTAGGCACTTATTTATTATTTATTTTAAGCAGTTTGAAGATATTAACTCATTTAATATTCACAACAGCCCTCTGAGACACATGCGTTAGTGTGTTTATTTTCTAGACAAGGAAATTGAGGCCCAGCGAGGTTAAGTAACTTACCCAAGGTCATAAATAGTAAGATTCAGAGCCAGCGTTTAAACTCAGGCAGTCACACTCAAGTCTGTGCTCTTAATCACTCTTACAGCACTTCCCAGAGTGGTCAGCTTGTGCTTAGGAGTGACAGTACAGGAAATATTGCCATTTTTAAAACTGGAGTTACACTTAGCAAAACAAAATGTTCACACTTCAAAGGTGTATACAGGAACTAAAATTGTAGGCTACAGATTCACACCTCCCAGATAGTTAATTTAGCACCAACATTATTAAATTTTTTTTTCTCTCTTTCTTCCTCTTTTTGTTTTTGAAAAAGTAGAGGCTTTGAATTCCAGAGTGAATTTTTGATTCATTGTACCTATTGTTTCTCCTTTTATATTGGGTTCCTAAGCCTTTTGCTTTCCTCATCTATAGAATTGGTCCATTATTCCCACTGTAAAAGTTCAAGGAGCTAGAGTATATGAATGCTATGTAAAACATAAAGCAGGAAGAATTTTAGGGATTGATTTTTATTTATATACTGATAAAGTGACCGTTTACCTGGTGTAATTTGGGAAATCTTCCAATATCTTGGTTTCTCTAAGTATCTCTCATCCTCTTCTTTTTTAAGTGCTTGAAATCCCACCATTAATGTGTGAATCTTTTATGTTTTGATAATTTTATTGGGAAAAACTAATTGTTTAAATATAAATACTAATGGGAGGCATAATTCTTAAACTTTTTCTGCTAATTCTTTGGGAATCACCCAACAGATACTAGCTATCTGCCCTTATGGAAAGGTGATAGGCACCAGGCCAGAAAAAAGGTGATAGGGGATAAACATGCAGATAGTATATTGTTGCTAAGTCTCAGCCTTGAACTGTTCAAAAGCCAGATTTCTGTGCTCTTTTATTAATGTTGTTAACAACTATGATAATCTTTACAATTCTCTTACAACAAATTTGAGTGCAGTACTCGTGTTATTAGAATCCTATTTCTGTTCATTTATTTATGCTTTATATACTGAGCACCCAGTCTGTAGTATACATTGTTTAAGATGGATCACATATACGGCAAGACAATATCTGGTGAAAAACAGGGAATTCAGACAATAAAGAGGTGATCACTGCACAGTGTGATGAGGGCTGAGAAAGATGGCATGCACAGTACTCTCTGGCATCAAATTGGAGGAAAACTCACCAATGCCTTTGGAAGGCAGGGTTGGTTTCCCAGAGGAAGGGACATCTAACCAAGGAATAGAAGCAAAAGAAAAAAATTAGTCAGGACAACACTGTGGTGGGAAGACAGGTAGGAGATTAGTGTTTCAGATCAAGGGAATGATATATTTGTTGATTTTGAGTGGTGATAGGGCAGTGCAGATTTAGAGATCTGAAAGGTATTCCATAAAGCTTGAGCATAGAATGTGAATGTAAGAATTCAAACCCGAAAGGTAAATGAAGGTCAACAAAGGATTCGTAACTCACACTAAAGAGTAAGATTTTATCAATACTTATACCAGGGTATTGAAGTGGGAAGCCAGACCAGCTTTTGCATTTTTGTGGTTCTGGACCCTTTCAGATCTCATCTTCTACAACCTCCCCCTCATCCTCTGTGCTTCAGCCAGGTACACCCCCACCTTGTCTCCATCCCCTGATGTTCTACTTAAATCAGTCTTGCTTCAAGATCTCCAACCCCTCATTTCTTTTAAGCTTGTTGAAAGATGAGCTTCTCAATCAGACCTTCTTTATTCTCCCTGTATTTATAAGATCACTCCTCCTTCCTAAGATTCCCTACCCTCTTCATCCAGCTCCCTCCCCATTTCATAGCATTTGCCAATATCCAATACACTATGTAATTTACCTATATCATCTACTTATCTGTCCCTCACCCACCCCCACTAAAATGTGACCTCCATGAAGGAATGGATTTTAGTTTAATTTTATATCCTCAACACTTTAGAATAATGCCTGACACACAGGAGAAAGTAAAACATACACACCTGTTAAATGAAAAAATGAAAGATTTTTAGATTGGTCATTCTAGCTTCAGTGTGGAGATAGGACTGGTGGCAGGGCTACAACCAGGAAGGTCAGATGTTGAAGCCATTACAGAAATCCAGATAAGGACATGATGGTCATCTATATGACTGATTCTAGAACTTTTTATAAAATACAATGAATAGGACTTAGTAATTGATTGGGAGTGATGGCAGTAGAATTGCTGCTAGGGTATTGAAAAAAAGAGATAATATTTAATACTAATGCCTAGGTCTGATAGATTGAGTTATCTGTAGAGTAAATCTTTATTTCCATCCCCACTGATGTTGGATTTGGCCATGTAATTCACTTTGGCTATAGACTATTACAGCAACGAGAATAAGAGCCTTAGAAATCCTTGGAGCATTTTGGCTGGCTCTTGCACTCTGATAATGTGGTATCTGAAGGAAATACTCAAGACAGCTACTTGCCTTTTCAGCCTGGGCCCCAGAATCTATACATGTGGTTTATACCTGGACCCAACCTGTAGCTTGAGACAAGCTAGTTGATCTGCAGCAGGAAGCAGAGCTGCCTAGCCAGCCTCACACAAGATCACTCAATGATGGTTAACTTTTAGATCTACAGGCATGAGAATAAATATTTGTAATGGTAAACCATGGAGTTTTGAGGTAGTTTATTAAACTGTCTTATTATGGCAATGGCTGACAGATACTGGCAGTTTTGTGCTACTTGGAAGACTGTAAACATAGGGAATCTAGAAAAAGGAACAGATATAGGGGGCCAATATATTAGTTTAGACTTAAATATATCAGGTTTGATGTACCTACGTGATATCCAAGTGCTTTGGTCCAGTGGGTAGGGAAACCATTGTATCTGTGTCCATGAGTGAGAGCTGATCAAGAACTATGATATTTGGAATCATTACCACCTAGAAAAAGATGGAAGTGATGAAAGAGTGAAGAATGGGATCCTAAGACAAGGACCTGAGAGGTATTTCATTTTATAAAGGACATTGAAGAACCCTAAAAATCCTAAAGTTCGTAAGTGTGTTAAAGGCAATAGGGCATAGGTGAGAGCAGCATGTTATCCAGTCCTGGATTAGGGGCTGGTTCAGCAGTAGTGTCCCATTCCCAGCGTGCAGCCCCAACTAACAGCCTTTCTGAGTTTGCTTCCATTCTGTTGTCCATATCCTCTACAGCCCTTAACAGAAACAATAATAACCCTAAAGGACTCAGAAGACGATTGCATACTGCCCCACGCCAGGCCATATGCAGTGGCCATTTCTGAACTCTTCATTATGGAAACACATAACAAGTTACAAGTTCCCTCTGATTGTTGAGAAGGGCAAGGAAGGGCAGAAGTGTTCTCTGCTCAATGATCCGTGCAGCTCAAGCAATATCCATCGTAGGCAAATTCAAGGCAGAGATAAGTTGAGATGTACAGCCCAGCAGCTCTCGTAAATGAATTTAGTTCAAGTTGAATTAAGGTGATCTGTGAAAATGTGTTCCAAAACGATTCTCTTCAATATTGGAGACACCAAATCATTCTGAAAAATGGTTTAGCACTTTTGGTAAATGTTTTTATTATAGCCTTATAATTCTATAGAAGTTAGACTAGGGACCTCTAATGAGCTTATTGAAACGGTGAACACTAAATGCTATTTAAAATTTGCTGTCACTTTTCAGAAGGCAAAAGGACCTCTTCATTCTGTTTTTGCTGACTGCTCTCAGCTAAATTGTGAATGGGTAAAAAGGCTGTATTTACCAGGCATGGAAAAAACAATCCCTTGAAGCTGGAAATTACAAATGATTGTTCTTGGTGGGGAGGCGTGATGGTGTTTGAGAGAGACAGAGGCTTTTTCTGCTGGAGAATTCTACCAGGAGCATTTTCAGATTTTGTGTGAAGAATGTCAGACTTCTGACTTCTTTTATTGCTTACTGATCAACCTTACTCAAACTCAACTCAGAACTTGCTGAATCCTGGTTCACAAAGTGCTGCAGGAGGGGAGGGGCATCAAAGAAGCCAGAGAAGGTTTCCCAGAAGGGCTACATTGGAGGAGATCTGAAGGAGTTTAATTTAACTGGCTACTGGAGGAGAAGGGATCAGGTCTCTCTATTCAGTGCAATGGGGAGCCATTATGTATCTCAGGCATTAGGGGAACATGTTTAGTTTTAGAAGTAATCACTTGGGTGACTTATGGAAAGGAAGAAAGTGTTTGTAAAGGGATATTGATTAGGAGGCTCTTGCTGTGGAGCTGTCCAGGTAAGAGATAATGGTAGATTGGATTAGGGTGAGGATGGTGGCTACCAGCATGAGAAGATACATTCGAGAGATAATTAGAAGGTAGCCTAGCTAGAACTTGGAAATGAATACAGAGTGACGAAGATGGAGGTTGTAAGAATCAACTTGGGGGTTGACCAAAACCTGGAAGAGAACCAGTTCCTCCTATGCCGTTATTTGGGGGGCAAGGAAAAGAGAGTTGGTACTGGAAAATCATTAGTTTGTATTTTTGCCACTTTATCAATGAAGGATCACTAAACATCAAAGTGGAGATGCAAGTAAGCAGATAGATATATTGATCTAGACTGCAGAGCAAAATCTACCTGGAGATAAAAATTGGTGTGTAAACTGCATTGGTGGCAATTGAAGATGAGGACATGGATAGATTCTGGTAGGGAGAGAATACTGAGGAAGTTAAGTATAGGGTCTTGGAAAGCACTCACTACAGAGTTTAAAGCCTGGAGATTGGAGGGTGAGATGTCTGAAAAGACAAGATAGGGGATATGGAGGAGGAGGAGAAGTAGAATGGTAAGATGTCTCAGAAGAAAAGAACAGAGTGGTTTAAGAAAGGGGAAGTGGTCAGCAGCATCCAGTAGAACAAGAATTCAGAAATACCCACTAAAGTTAGTGACATGGAAGCATTTGGTAAGCAATGAAGAGAAGAAACCAGATTAGAATGGCGTGTGGATACTGGATACATAGAAGTTCTCTTAAAGTTTGACTTTGAAGGGGGATAGAGAGACAGGGTATTAGATGAATCAGAAGAGAAATGACAGGTCAAGAGAGGTTTTTGTTTATTCTTTATGTGAGAGATACTTGATCCTATTAAAAGTAAATAGGATGATAAGGATGTTAGGAATAGTGTGCTGGAAGAGAGAAATACTTTTCTGAAAGTAGTATAATTAGAGGGTATAGCAACACCAGGGGGTGTTCACAAAAGATGGAATAGTAGTGTAGGTCTCTGGAAGAGGAGGGGGGTTAAGAAAATGAATAATAGCCAAGATGTTGGATCGAGAATCCATGGGGATGATGAAGTGCCCAGATTTATAGTAGGACTTGTAATGGAGAAAGGGTTATGGGCCAATTGTCAAAGTCTATAGATAATAAGAGGGCACAATCAAGAATGTGACAGATGATAGTAATGAGGAAGGAAGAGAGTGGTAATTACTTTAAAGCCTAGAAATCAAAGCAGCAGAAATTTTCTTGAGATGGTGAGAAGTAGTGGTAGAGAGTCAGGAGGGCATCAAGCCCACCTGTGGTTCCCTAAGGTCACAATTTGAGAGAGCTGGATTGAAAATAGTGTCCTTGAGGATGGAAGTGTTCAGTTAAAACCAGGCATGTTGGCCAGTGCTTGGGGTGAGCTTGGGGTTTGGGGAGATTTCTAATTGGATTTGGAGTAGATCCACTATAGACAGTGGTAGGTTAAGCATGACCCAAAATAATAACTGATTTTCTAATAAAATTTCTTAAATACTTAAAATTTAACTATTGAAAACAAGATAGTAAAGTTTAAAAAATGAAATATTTTAAAACTTGTCAATTTTCTTCTGATGTTTTCAGATTGGGTTTTAAACTAATAGAGCATATTTCTTTTTAGAGTATAATTAGGAAGCAGGTCATTTCTGGCTGGGATATTAAAGTATTTTTTAAAAAATATTAAAAATAACCATGATTACATTTCCCCTGAACATTGTATGTTGAATGTGATCCTCATTGTGTAGCCCGGAACTTCCCCGCAAAGAGCACATGTTTTATCTGAATGGAGATGTTCGCTGCACACGATTGCCAGTGTACATGGCAGTGCTGTAAAAATGCACCACTTACAAGACTGTGCTTCCCCTTGAGTACGGTGAGTCTTCTGCATGGATAAAATTTAGTAAGTGTCCAGCAGCTCCCAACAGCCACACACAGCACTCAGAGCTTCAAGAGCTTTTACCCCCCCCCCCCCCAACCAAGCAGGAGTATTTCAAGGCAAGTGTTAGCACCGAGACAAGTACACTTTTTATGATACTTTTTATTTGTCTGTGTTCATTTTTATTCCTTGGAATGTACTCAGCTCTATTTTGGGGAGCCTAGAGAGTCTTATCCTCTCATCAGAAAGTTGATGAAGAAATAAGAGATACTAGGCAGTGGACAATTTTGATTAGGGACATTTTAATAACATAGAAAAAAAGGACAGAGTTTATAAAGTGAATTAATAGTTGAACGAGGAATGGAACCGGGGATTTCTGATTCTCAATTTGCCAGTTAGCTTTGGGCCTTAACACATCATATAGTGTCATTTTCATTTCCATTTTAAATACCCAAAGAGCTTTATTCATAGACACCTATGTTGCCAGCTATCTTTTTAGAACCTGGCTCCAATTTTTTCCCCCTTTCTCCAATACCTAACAAGCATGCATGCTATAAATTGCCAAAAAAGAAATGGGCACCCATCCTTATAAGATAAGCTTGAGAAAAAAAAAATGCAGTCATCACAGCCAGTGTTAAAAATTCCTATTCCTAATTGGCTATGATAGGGAGTAAGGATATGGTTCTTGAGACCTGAAAGTCACACAGACATTGGAAAAGTGAAGAGAATGGTAATTTTCCAATGTCCCTAATTAGAGCCATCTGTGCTTCCCTAGTGCTGTTCCCCTAATGCATTCTAATGCAAAATAGCCTCTTCTCTTGTTTATTTTGGAACACAGCTGTTCTCTAATTGAGCCTAACAGATAATGGAAGCATTGCTGCTCCCCTCACCCCCTTCTCCAAACATGCTAGAATTTGAGGAAGATGGGAAGGAATCATCTTTGCTACTGGGAATCTGTGTGTCTGTTTTGAAAAAAAAATGTATGGTGTTTCTGACCATCACGTGGGTGGTTCTAGAGTTGACATCTTGCTGTGAACTCTAGAGCCAGACAAACCATGTTTGGCAGTGGTCTTCAGGCACTGACAGTGTTTGGGACTCGCCTTCCTCTTGGATCTATGACAGTTTTCGGATCCTGACATAGAGGTGAAGCCTAAGCAAAAACATGGTGATATTGTTGAAGCAAAGATTGGATTTTGGGGCTTCTGAAGCCTAAAGAACTTGTAAGACAGGTTACAAATTAGGGAATTCCATATATTGCTTGCTGGAAGGGGGGTAGGTGTAGAAATCTGTGTGGAGTTTTCTGGGGACCTTACTGAGGTCTGGGCTATACAGGGTGAGACCCCTTGCCTCCTAAACTGAGAATAGCTGCCATAGAGGGGAAGGTAGGAAAACAAAACAAACACACACACAAAAAAGTAGGAATCCCCAAGTGATGGAAGAAAGAGGTGCTCTAGCCCAGCCAGAATAGAGAAATCCTATGAACACCCAGGCTTTTATCTAAAACCAACCCTTTGCATTAAGGACCACACCCTTCCTAAGGGCAATTGTAATGAAGCCTAAAATCAAACCTCCAGAGGTTTAGGGAGAATTATCAAAATATTAACTTGCTGCCAAAACAAACAAACTCAATACTCTTTAAAGGAAGACAACATAATCTAGCCTCCTGACAATGTATTGTGCGCAATAGCCAGTATAAAATAAAAAAAAATTTAGATATGTGAAGACCCATGAAATGTACCTTAAAAAGGAAATGACTGTGTAAAGCAGTAGTAGCATCCTTGTAAGTTTAGATTTGTACTTCAAGTAAAATTAAAATGTAGACAACAGTAGCACAAAAGCTGGGAGGAGGTGTAAATGGAATTATAGTATTATGAGGTACCTCTATGTGTTGAATGTGGAGATGAGTTGAAAGGAATGAAATATAATCTGGTTCAATATTGATCATATCTAGATCATAGATCAATAGATCATATCTATTGATCATATCTAGTGATAAATTGAAGGTACAATCACTAAAAAAATAATAAAAGGTGGTGTAGTTAAAAAGCCAATACGGAGAATAAAATAGAATTTAAAAATGTGTTTAATTAACCTAAAGATAGTAGGAAAAGAGTTTTTTTTTTTTTTACAAAAAACTGTAAAAAAATTTAAAATGTATGGAATGGATAGAAAAACAGCAAATTGGCACATAAATGTAATAAACTAAACACTCTAATTAAAGTTAGATATTGTCAGACTGGATAAAAGAGCAGGGCCCAAACATATAAATGTGAATTGCCTTAAATACAAAGACGCAGATGGTTTGAAAGAAAGAGTTTGGGGAATGATATGCCATGCTAATAGTGTAAGAAAGAAAAGGAGTGTTTCACATAAAGATGGTCTATTCAGTGGAAAGACAATTCTAAGTTTGTAAACTAGCTAAATAATATAACTAAATATAAATGTAACTAAATGCAGATTATTTAAATGTAACTAAAAATAGAGCTTCAAAATTTATAAAGCAAACATTGACAGAATTAAAGAAAGAAAGAAATCCATAATCAAAGTTGGAGATTTTATTATTTTGTTCTCCGACATTGTTAGACAAGTTGACAAAAGTATACACAAGGATATAAAGGATCTGAAGACCCAGTAGGTCTAATTTATATTTACATTAGTTACATATTACATATAAATTATATATGATCACATTAATTATATTTAGTATAGAATACTAAACTTAACAATTAATAAAAAAATTTTTAAAGTCAGTCTCAATTCAGCTGAAGATACTTAAATCTTATAAAATTTGTTTTTTAACTCTAATGTAACTAAATTAAAAATTAATGGTAGTAAGAGACTTGTAAAATTGTCAAATAATTAGATATGATAACATGTTTATTCATAATTCATTCCTAATAATTCATGGGTCAAACAAAAAACACTTGGGAACTTAGAAGAAATTTCACTTTCAATCAATAATGAAAACATAAGCTATCACAATTTGGAGGATGCAGCTCAAGCAGTTCTTAGAGCTATACTTATAGTTAGAAATGCAAATTTTAAAGAAAATAAAGTTAAAATTAGGAATCTAGGTTTTATATCAGGAAGCTTAAAAAGAAAAGGAAATTCAAATCAATGTAATCAAAATAAAATAAAAATAAATGTAATCAAAATAAATTTTATCAAGTAGAAAAATAAACAGTCAAAATGAACAAAGATAAAATTTTGTGCTTTGAAAAAATTAATGACACTGATAAATCTCAAGTCAGAGCAGGAGCAAAAGAGTAAAAATACAAATTACTTAGATGAAGGAAGGAATGTCATTGTAGATTTTAGGGCCATAAACCCTAATGTGTAATAATACAGCTAATAATAATATTATGAATAACTTTATGTCAATTAATTTAATAACATAAGATGGAATGGGAAAGTTACTCAAAAACACTTCTTGCCATATAAAGATGAAATAGGTCTGAATATTATATTTAGGAATAAAATTAAATCCATAATTAAATATGTTCTCATTGAAATTAAACATTTCTAAAACACCTGATTTTGTTAGTAAATTTCACCAGTCATGTAAAGAAGAAATCATAGAAATCTTACACAAATTCTTTCAGATAAAAGGAGGAATACTTGCCTGTATTTTTTATTACACCATAAAACTGGCAAAAACATTATAATATATGGAACTAATATTTCTCATAAACATAATAAAATACATTTTAAAAAATTAAAAAATGAATCCAATTTTATACAAACAGATAATATGTCATGATGAATCAAGTGGGGTTCTCTAGTAACATAAGAATTGCAATATTTGTAAACTATTTAAGGTAATAAACTACATTAACAGAATAGAGGAGAAACAATTATAAAATTGTCTTGGAGCAGGAAAAACATTTGAGAAAGTTTATGATAAAAATTCTCAGCAAATTAAGAGAAAAAGATAACTTTGTCCATTTAATAAAGGTCACCTAAGGGTAGTGTGAATGCTTTTTTCTTAAAATGGGAAAAAGTCAATGATGGCCACCCTTGTCATTTTTTTTAGTATTGTTTTTGAAGCTCCTAGGCAAGAAGAGTTGTAAAAATTTGGAGGGGAGCCTGATATTTTCATATAGAAAATATTAAAGAATCTACCCAAATTACTAAGATGTAATTTGGTGGTATCACAGAATAAAGAGATCAATATACATAAATGAACAAACAATTGGAAAATTAAGTTAAAAATAAAAATCTCCTTACCGATTATTCTCAAATGCACCTACCTAATCAATGCAGTTCTAATCAGTATCCAAATTGTTTTCTTTTTTTAAAGGGAGCTATTAAAAAAAAACAAAACAAAAATGAGTTAATCTGCATAAATAAGGAAATAAAAAGAAGTCTTCTGTTCTTTAAGAAAGACAAACATACAGACACAGTTTAAGAGTCCAGTGAAAAATAACAACTGGCAGTAGGTCTCATTTTCTGGGAGAAAATATAGTGATGGAGTCTATGTCAAACTGGAAAGTCCGCTTGTCTCAGGAGGGCACTAGCTACTGAGCTAGTGGTAATTGTTGTTATGTAAGAATGGTGATGGCCAGCATTGCTAGAGCTTCTGAATTTTCAAAAGAAGCTGGAAATTAGGATATTTAAGTGAAAGCTTCTGTTAATTTTTGAAATAATTCAACCCATTTTCTAACCATGAAAATGGGAAAAACAACACGTCTGAGGATCAAGGGTCATATTCCATTTTCACATGCTCTGGTATAAACTTTAAGACATGGTAGCTCTAGAAAGAAAATAGCCAGTGGGGGATAAAATTACATATGGTTTTGAACACCTAAGCTCATAACTGCAGAAATCCATTTGATACTTTCTGTATTAGGCATTAACTATAAGAACTACTTGCATTCTTGGGGCGCCTGGGTGGCTCAGTGGGTTAAGCCGCTGCCTTCAGCTCAGGTCATGATCTCAGGGTCCTGGGATCGAGTCCCGCATCGGGCTCTCTGCTCAGCGGAGAGCCTGCTTCCCTCTCTCTCTCTGCCTGCTTCTCCATCTACTTGTGATTTCTCTCTGTCAAATAAATAAATAAAATCTTAAAAAAAAAAAAAAAAGAACTACTTGCATTCTTGATAAGGAAATTTTTAAGTCTTAAAAAGTGAAGTAGCTGGGACGCTTGGGTGGCTCAGTGGGTTAAAGCCTCTGCCTTCGGCATAGGTCAGATCCCAGGGTCCTGGGCTCGAGCCCCATATCCAGCTCTCTGCTCAGCAGGGAGCCTGCTTCCCCCTTCTCTGCCCGCCTCTCTGCCCATGTGTGATCACTGTCAAATAAATAAATAAAATCTTAAAAAAAAAAAGTTTGATCCAACCTAAGTCGGAACCAGTCTTAACTGCCAAACAAACAAACAAACAAACAAACTGAAGTAGCCCGTACAACCTAGAGGAACCGGCATCGCAGCTCATGTTTGCGTGATTCCAGAACTCAAGCTCTCAACCACAAAATGAAGTTTCTCCTAAGTGGAGAGGAGATACAGAGAGTGAGAAGTCCAAGCTGAAGAATGTCCTCTTCTAATGTATGTCCTCTCCTTCCACGTGCCACTCCGAGGTACAGCAGAGCTTTTCTTTACTAAGCCCAGACCTAGACAATCAGCACATTCACATGAACTCTTCCCATAGAGAACACCCTCTGGGAATACAACCGTTTAGGTCTTACCACTTTCCCTGGATGCAAAGTTCATAATCTCAGCTGACTTCGGCAAATATTAGTAGTTTCGAGATTGGAACTAGTAATCTACCTGAGCCTCTGTGAGTCCAGTGAAGTGAACTGTGTTATCCATTCTCTCATGGGATTGAAGTCAGAATGAGAAGGCAGCCTCAGGATACATGGTAAAGAGCAGAGACAGAAGAAGACAAAAACAAAGCACAGGAGCTCAAGGAGGAACACTGGGTTGCTTTCCAACCTGCCTTTTTAAACAGGGCTGCTAAGGCAAGCTCTCCCCCAAGCCATCAGCAAGAGGGGCTTCCATTAACATTACTTTCTGGGAAGCTTGACTGGGGCTGCAGGATACTTCTATGCTAAGGTGATGAAAGTCCAAGGATACAGAATAGTGTTCCAGTTAAGGATGAGTCCTTGTCCTCTGAGAGCCAAGAGGGTAGTCCTGCTTCTGGAGGGCTCCAAGCAGGTAAACAAGTTGAGTTGGTATGTAACCCAACATACAGGAGACAATCCATCTACACATATGGATGCGAAGCCATCTTCAGGTGATATGGGCTCTTCTTGTGTTTCAAAGATGCACTGTTTGCACGCTCCCTTCCTTAGTATCACTTCCTTTCTCTCCTATCACTTGCCCTGGTCACCTCCTTCTTCCTCTCGCCAAGAAATAATACATTGGAAATACCAGAAACAAAAGCAAAGCCAAAATAGCTATGGAGAGTTTGAAAAATGTCACTAAGGGGAAGATTGCTGAGTGTGTTTATTAAAGGTAGACTTAACTTATAAGTATTGTTTTAAATAGCAGTAATTCAGTGGACATGCCCCCAGAGTATTCGCAGCTGGTGAGGGAGACGCATACTACCTTAACATAGTCATTGCCACACAGAGATATTTACTCAGTGCTCTCAGATTACAAAGGAAAGCCTGACTGATTTTGCCTGAAGCCAGGTGGGAATCAGAATAAGAAAAGGCTCATTCATTTTTGCTGGGTGGTTAGGGCCACATAGCATGCATTTGTCAAAAGAGCACCATTCTCTGGTCTTATGCCCCACAAAGTTGTTCAGTGCAACCCTCTTTATTAATCTCCTGCCCAGGTTGGAACACTTTCAATGGCAGGACTTTTCAGTTACCTGCAGTTAGCACTCTTTAACCTGCACTCCTGAGAAATGCCTTCACTTGGTCCATACTCACCCCTGATAATTGGCATGTGCCTTTCTAGGAAAGTTGCCAAACTTCTGATGCATGTCTTGTGGATGTCACATTTTGATGGAAGCTCTGACCGTCTGTTGCTCCATGCCTCATCCAAATTCTGGCCCCTTCTTTTGCCCTGTTCCTTGCTTCATTCCTGCTTCCACTATACTCTTTCTCGCATATTTTTGCTCTGCTTTCCCCTGCAGACCTCTTGGCCCCCAAACTACTTTTCTTATTTGCAACCCAGATACTGGACTCACCTCCTTCTATTTCCCTCCTGGATTGGCCTTAATGTTTGGCCTGACTTTTCTGCTTTCATATACTCTGGTATGGAATGACATAAAAGTTGCTAATTTACATGATAGGTGTTTATTTATGGGTGTTATTCCTTGGGTCTTTGCTCTGGCACTTCTCCTGCTTTATAGAATAAGAGCTAGGTTTCACAGTCAGACCAGACTGGGTTTGCATTACATTTAATAATTGTATGTCCTTGGGCGATTTCCTTAAACTCTTGGCATCTTCGATCCCTTACATGTGAGACGGTTATAATGATAACACCCTCACAGCTTAAGTCACGGGGCTGTTGTGAGTAGTTAATGAAACTGCCCAGCAGCCAGTTAGCACAGTGACTAAAACTTAGTAAATTTTCAATAAATGTTTCTTTTTGTACCAGTTGCCACCCAGTCACATATAATAGATGTTCAATAAACGTTGTGTGAAGTCAACAGGGAAAAGAGCCAGGGGAGTCAAACTAAGAACTCACACCAAAATATCCTTGGCAGCTGAAGTTCTATTTCTAAATCAAACTCATTACATATTTTAAGCCCCACTTCACATTTTCTGGGGTAAGGAAGCTATATGGTATACGGAGCAGGGGGTGAAGAGGAACCAACTCACATACCTCCGATTTCTGCTCTGTCAAAGGATGGGAAGCGCAAGCCTCAGTCACGCTGGCTGGCTGTGCAGGGATGAAATCCTGAATTTGTGAGATCTGTCACCTTTGGATGCACAAATACAACACACAACTACATAATGCAGTGTGGAAATTAAGTACGATACATTATATCAGTTCTAGGCACATTAGTGGAGATTGAAAACGGTTTCACACTTAGACATTTTCAGTGGATGATAAATAGGGTTAATGGATTGTGACTGAAATTTTCCTGCCCTCTTAAATCTTTCAGGAAGCTCTTAAAACTGGTAAATACATATTCTTCCTGATGGTTTGCAAAAATCTGCTCTAATTCAGTTTGGAGCTGCTTAGGACTGTGCAAAAAGGCAAAAACATGCTTGCAGAAACATCTGAGCTCTAACACTTAAAAACACAACACAAAACAAAACAGTGAAAAATGACACTTCAAATCATTCAGATCTCCTGCCTCTCTTAAAGTCCTGTGCACTAGAGTTGGCCTGATATTAATCTTCTCTTAAGAATAAAATCCAAAGACAGTATTTTATTTTGTATGTTTATCTCTGGAAGTTGCAGAATGGCCAGGACTGCTCTTTGAAGTGATCCGTGTATGGTCCACATATGTGGAAACCAGAAAGGGGAATCTGGCATCATGGGTCTTGTCATCTAGTTGCTGCTGTGTCCCCCACAGTACCATACTTAGTTTTGAGGGAACCAAGCTGACATGAGCCAGGGGGGTGGGGTGGGGGAAGAGACCAAGCAGCTTGGACTATGAGCCTGTATGAACTTAGCCAGTGCTGCTATAACTCCAAAGGCCTGACAAATGCATTCCCTGAATAGCTTTGTGATCCAGTTGTCTTCCCCGAAGTGCTCAGTAGGTAACTGCTGTGCTGTCCTCTAGTGATAATGGGACAGTAGAGGTGGAAGGAGCCCCAGGGTTTTGGCATCTCAGGGTCACAGATCAAACCCCAGGCACAAAGGAGAAATCTGTGGGAGCTGGTGAGCCCAGGGCACTGTGGCTGATAGGAAAGGACAGGGCAGCACAGGTGTTGCCAGACATGAAGGATGATTCAAGCTGGGACTAGAATCATGTTTCAAAAGCATATCACCCTTGAGGGGAAAAGGGAGGAGGACCAGACTCTTTAAACTTACCTTCTGGGAGTCATTCCAGTGCAGGATCGACCATACCTGGGCTCTAGGAAGGAGTGCTAGAATTTGGGTAGAAAATCTGCATTCAAGGCACTTAAAAGCTGGATGTTTGTTCTTTTGAAAAGAGGCATAGAGGACTCTAAACTTTAGAGTCCTACCTAAGTGTTAATTATCTCCAGTAGCACTATCATTAATTCCTCAGGAAATAATCTGACAAAATGGAGCTTGCTTCTGCTTACAATGCTGTCACATCCAGAGACTTGAAATTCTATGACTCCTGACTCCTGGAGGTCAGACTGGGGAAGCAAGTTCACCTCATTCACACCGACATGTTACTTCGGCATAAGGAGCCTCCATAGCATACACATAGCAAATGAAATTAAATAAATACTTCTTAAATGATTTAGTAACAGTAATGGTGAATCAGGTTTTGGAGCGTTTTCACGCTTTACCTCCCAGGGATTTAGAAGAACAGATGGCTGGTGAAAGAAAGGAGCCAGGGCCAGGACCACGTGTTCTGTAAATTAGCAGGCCTCTCTTTTCTTTTCAAGGAGACCTCTTAACATTTTGACCAACCTAGGTAACTGATAAAGTGACATGAGTGCTTTATTTGAGCAAGTAAGGATGGTAATATGAGACCAAACAGAAAACTACTCTGTCCTCTTAATCCCATTTTGTAAAAAGGAAAGACTATTTTAATACCAGCCTTCCAAAGTTTGAAAGAGATGAACAAAGTTTTCTTAATAGCATTAAAACCTACCTAAGATCCTTTTCGTGTCCTAATAAAGTCAAAACATTGTCAAGACCAGTAGGATCTGTACACCTGAGACTGTTTATATGGAAGTCTATTGGAGACTATGTATCTGGATGTCTCTGGAAACTTCAGTCTCCTGAGACCTCTCCCAAACTCACTTTCTCATTGCCGCCTCCTCTCTGTCTAAGCAGCTATGCCATCTTCAGAAGAAATAAGGACAGATGAGATTATAATATTCATATTCCCAGAAGCTAGTAACCTTATTACAACACTTCCTGGAATAATTGATTTCTCATTGCACTGGGCATTTGACAGCCACACATTTTCCCTTGTATGTCTTTCATCATAGATAGAGAAAGCAAACCACTCAAGATAATGGAATAAAATACCACATTAGGATCTGTAAGCATATGTGCATTTATTCATAACAATGCTGAAAAGAACTTAAGGCATTTAAATCGATTGCACATGTATTCACTGCATAATTTAATTAGCACTTATGGAAAGCACCATAAGAACTTCTATTACACTGTTTCCCTTACAAATAATTACAAAAAAAAAAAAATACTTGTAGCATTAGCGATGGTGTTCTCTTTGTGATTACAGGAGGGCAATTTGTTGAAAAGTTTCACTGACATCATGTATGCAAAAGCTACTTGTCATTTCAGCAAAAAGCAATGGATAGATCTTTGCCAAAGGAAATTGTCTTTGTCATTGTAGCACTTCACATTATTTAAATATACATAATGAAGCCAGTAGAGTTAGGTAATCCCTATCTACTTAAATTGTCTGATGTTATAATCAAATAGAAATTTCAGGAAAAAAGAAGGAAAAATAGTAACTTCAGTGTTAGTATTGACTACAGTAATAACTATTACCGTTTATTGAATACCTACTGGTTGTGGGGTTGAAAACTAGCTTGAACACATACAGTGCCTCCAATTCTCACAAATGACTCTAATTCTCACAAATGATCTCCATTTTACTTAAGAGGAAGCTGAAACTCAGCCAGTTCCTTATGTAAATTGTACAGGGTTAAGTGAGAGGCATTAAGAAATCAAGTTGTATCAGAATGCTCATATTATTTCCAGTACAGGCCATTGTTTTTACTAAGGTATAATGTTTTAGTGTAAACCATCAGTGAAAATCCACTGTGACCTGCCTTCACATTTTCTTTTGAGAAGACCCTATGGACTTTAACTATATGCTGGTATGTGCAGATGAACCTATAAACAGTGAAGTGAAATCAGATCAACTCTGTTGTTTCCAACTTTCATCTTAAATCAAGGTTTTGATTTTGATTTGATGACATATTCCTTCCTAAATATTTTTCATAAGAACAAGAGAACTTTTCTTCTTCTACAGAGACCAAGGTATACCCAAAAGATCTTCTGAGCACTTAAAATGTACTACCACAGGGGGAACTTCATTTTTATAGAATAATGCTGACCTTAAGATAATCTAGACATTGGTGGCTTCCTCTCTTTCCTTTCAGATACTTCGATGACTTCCCCAAAACATAGCATAGTTCACCTCTCAATCCATTTCTTCAGACAGTATCAGTTCATTGGGTAGACATGACTGGTGAGTTTGGTAAACTGGTACTTTAAGCCCTTTCAAAGCAGACAGCCTTAAAACACTCAATTGAAAGTGCTAGTTAGTAGAAAATCACATCTCAGAAGCCATCCTACGAGTGATAGCTCCCTCCATACCTTGCTTCTTGCTGTGACTGAAACCACTCTTTGTGTTGTTGGAAAGTGGTGCATTCTGCTATATTGAATTATAAATATGTTCTCCCCAGGACTAGGACTTTACCTGGAACTCTGTCATTGTAAAGAAAATACTTATGGGAATGGATCAGTGTTTTTTCCAAAAAATCTAAAGCCATCTTAGAACTTTTATTTTTGTTCCTTTTTAGGGAATCACAATGTACATTAGCTTTATAAAGGTTCTGAGAAGATCTGCAATAAAGAAACCTGTTTAAATTTCTTTAACTGAGCAGTTACGATCTGAGATTATATTAGCACACAGCAGAGCAATCACAGTGTGTGATCATTAATTAAGTATATGTAGATTAAAACAAGCAGAAAGAAAGGAAGGAAGAAAGAAAACAGTAAACACCTTCCTGCCGGTCATTACTATGCCTGGAAACTATAAAGATCCCATGTTGACTATACATAGCTTAGAACCCTACTGAAAACCAAGAAACGCACGAAAAAAAATAGTAAGAATGAAAGATTAAAAAGCAGTTTACAGTACAGTAGTCATAAGGCAGTGCTGACTAACTTTTCAGTGAAGGAAAACGGGTAATATATGCTCCAGAAGATAGAGGCACAAAAGGGAGGACATAGTCAAAACACTAACAAAATATTAAAAATAAAAATGCTCAGAGGAAGTTTTAAGAATCTTCAGAGAAAGGAAGGGATTTGGATTGAATTGCTGCCTCCCTTCCACATACATCTGCTTTTGCAATACACTTGTATAGAATAAAAATGCTCAAAACAATTATTTTTTAAAAATATCCGTATTTCTGAGGCCTCATGCTGGGTTCCACAGATAGAAATTGCTATGGACTGAATTGTTAGCCCCCTGAAGTGTATCAGCGGAAGCCCTAACCCGCACTGTGACTTTTAGAAGGTAATTAAGGTTAAATGCGAGGAAGGGGAGGGGGGCAGAGATCTCTCTCTCCCTACATGCATGCACCAAAGGAAAGCCATGTGAATAGAGTCATGTGAATATGATAGGAGCTCTCTTTCTCGGCCTGCAAGCCAGGAAGAGAGCTCTCACCAGAAACCGAATCTGCCTGCACCATGATCCTTGGACTTTCCAGACCCCAGAACTGTGAGAAAATAAATTTCTGTTGTTTAAGCCACCAAGAGTATGTACTTTGTCATGTTTAGCCTAAGCTGATTCAGACAGAAATTATCCTAAAAGGAGAGCTGGCCTCTTCCCTGTCAGATTTTGTATCTTGCCAGAAAAAGAAAACACTGGCAAGACCCATGTCAAGAAGGGAAATGCTCCAAATGCATGTGTTGTGTATGAGTAGGAGAGGAGGAAGATAAAATACACACATATATCCCACTTTATTTTAGTTTGATATTCCAACTTTACTTGATTATAAGATATTTATAATTTTGTAATCCAGTAAGTACAAAATAAGCATGTTGGGTGAGAGACATAAGGGAAGGAAAATATTCCTGGAGCAGGAGCAAAGACCCTCCAGAGAATGCATGACAGTTTGGAGGGTGGGGGGTGGCGCAGGGTGAAAATTGGTGATACAATCTTTTGATTTAAATAAGACAGAGCAAGTAAAATGAACAGAAGCCACTGCACCTAAATGCAGAGCTTCATTTACATAGAAACAGGAATAATTTCATGTTTAAGAAATGTCAGTTTTCTATAAATACGGAGGTTCAGTCATTACCACCAGAATTATTCATTATACTATGATTCAAAACAAGATGAATATACTGGGCCAACATTAGGACTCCAATCCCCAAAGCGGCCTTTCATGTATTTTTCAAAATTGGCTGTATCCATCCAAAAATAGAAGTCTGCTAAGTATGTGATAAGGTCAGGAAAAAAAAAAAGAAAGAACTGATTTCTTTCCCAATTCAAGTGAGCAAGTACTAGTCATTATAAACATATGGGGCATTTAACTGGCTTGCATAAGTTCTCATTTCCCTAATTTTTTAAATGTAAAATTTGGTAATAGAAGAATATTAGCATCTGAGTTCTCCATCTGATTTTCTCTGCACCACCCCCAACTGCATCTTCAGCCACTTCTCTCTTCTATTTTACCTGCCTATATCATAGCCATCTTCAAGTCTGCCTGAAACTCTCACTCCTGCAAAGGCTTGGCTCATGATTTCCTTAAAGGATTGGCCATGGGAGTGTGTGTGTGTGTGTCTTCTTTATCTTACTCAAGGTCTAATGGCCCTTTTAAAACTGAAATTGCATCCCTAACTTCAGTTTGAAAATATTTTGTTCTATTGTTGGTTTCATAATTTATCATCATTGCCTCTGTTCTCTTAATCTGGAACTCCTATTAGACACACTATATAAATCTTGAATACATGCTCCTGGTTTCTGAATTTCTCCTTCTTATGTTTCATATCTTCTGTGTTTGGCTCCACATTTCCTTCTAGATTACACATTTTGTCTTTAACAGTGATCATTCTAATGAGTTGGCTCAGTTGCAAATATGTATGTATATTTTCTCTCCAAAGACTTCTTCTGTGCTTTCTGTCCTTTTATCAAAGAATGCCGAGTTTATATTCTGTAGGTATTACCTTTTCTAATCTCACCGAGGCTTCATAGAATTGTCTCTAGATCTTCCTCAAATATCTGTTAAGTCTATTTCCTCCAGGACCATTCGTTCTATGTGTTCACTTTGTCCTTATTTTTTCATAATGTTCTACTTGAGTGGTGGTCTTTGACGATCTGTTCATGTTCATGTATTAACTGGCTTAATGGAGTCAGGTGCTGTGGGGTTTCCCCATAGTTCTTCAGGTCTTTTCTTTCAGTCCTCTATCCTAAATGGAGGGGCAAAGGTAGGTTCTAGGTGTATAGTCCTCTTGTTTCAACTACTTGGAAAAATAGTAGTTACAAGCTACTTTTTAGGAGCACAGTCATGGAGTTTCCTTAGCTTTGGTCTCTTCGCTGCCAAGTAAGAGATTTATTCTGCTAGCAGAGAACTTTATTATTTTTCTATCCTCAGTCGAGCTCTTTCACTACCTCTTTCTTCTTCTCTCTTCCCTGTCTTCTCTCTCTCAGAGGAACTTGGAATAAGCCCTCAGATCCAGTTTAAGCCCTCCTCAGGTGCTCAGCATAGTTTCTTTACTTTTTGGATTTTAGCCCAAGGTAAAAAATTTCTGCAGCTGCGCTGCTCTGTGTGTGTGTGTGTGTGTGTTTATTTATATAAAGACCAACTAGAACAATTACTTTACAGTTCTTTCATAAAGAGCTCTGTTGGGTTGCTCCAGGTACCATTTCGTTTTATTTTGTTTTGTTGTATGCATTTACTTTCAGCTTGGTATTTCTCTCTCTGTTTATCTACAGGATGACTTTCACCTGCTCAAACTTTATACTGTGGGTTACTAAGTTCGATCAGGCTTAATCCATCTGCTTTTTGTGTTTCAGGACACTTTTACAATAGCTTAGGTTTTGTTTTGTTGTGTTTTGCTTTTCATAGGTTACAAACCCCTTCTTTCTTTCTTTTTCCTTTTTTTTTTTAGTTGAACTAAATTTACTGAATGTAGTTCTAATTGTTTAACATATATAAAAACTCAATTTTAAATTTGAATAAGATGCCTATCAAATCAGGCATATTTAAGAGCATATGGTTATTTTGGAAAATTTTTTTTTTAAAAAAAGCATACGGTTATTTTGAATATCAACCTTTCATAATGAACTAATTGTTAAATTGAGCTGAATGCCAGTAACCTTTTATATATATATATATATATATATATATATATATATATATATGGCCTATTTTTTGTGAAATAAAATCTTGGTAAATGCATGAAGATTCCATATCAGAATTAAAATCAGATATAACTATGTAGTTAAACTTTTTTTGACCCAGTCTTCATCTTGATTCAATCTTAAAATGTATATCCTGGCAATTTTTTTTATCTACTTTATTGACTAGAAAAATATAAATGAAAAAATGATACTTCTTTCTATCCACTAAAAGGTAAATATCTGGGTGTATTTGAAAATAGCAACAAGAGAGCATTTTTAATCTTTTTAAGGCAGAATTAGATCTTGGACATAGCTTAGAGCCAACTGGAGCCTCAGGTTGTTCATTATGGGTTTAAGATGTTTCTACTCCCAGGGGCATTTGCATTTTAATAGAGAACTCTTGTCACACAAAAGCCTTCAAGACCAAAAGAAATTAATCTCTAAAAGTGAAATTTGAGATATTAAGAGAGCTCTTGGGGCAAAGAAGAGTGGGTAATTTTTAGATGGCAGTCCCCCACCAACAAATTACATCATACCTATCATAAGACAAACTTTAGTAGGGAAAAGCAGGAATTCATATAACCTTACATTTCCCATGGGAAGTAAAATTCATTTTAAACAGTACAAAATATTAAAGGACTATCAAAAGTGCATCAAATCATTTATGTATTTTGAAAAATATACACCATGGATCTTTTGATATAGTAGACCATTGTATGAAATGTTACTTTGAACTAATGACCTAGTCCAAATAATCTCCTTCCTCATGATCACTACCAAACTAATTGAGAACATGAGTAGGGGAAGAGGGAGAAAACAGGCTCTTCGCTGAGCAAAGAGCCTGATGCAGGGCTCAATCCCAGGACTCTGGGATCATGACCTGAGCTAAAGGCAGAGGCTCAACAGACTGAGCTACCCAGGTGCCCCAACAACCGGAGTATTTTAATACCCTACCCTTTATAAAGAAGAAAAATGACATAAGAAAAATCAGGTACCTTCAAGTACTTATAAAGACAAAAACTTTATCTTGTCTTGTTCAGAGAGACAATCTGCTCTCTGAACTCCCTGAATCCTAATCATACCCCCGCTTTTTTTTTTTTTTTTAATTTGACAGAAAGACATACAGTGAGAGAGGGAACACAAGTAGGGGGAGTGGAAGAGGGAGAGGCAGGCTTCCTGCCCAGCAGGGAGCTCAATGCAGGGCTCCCTCCCAGGACCCTGGGATCATGACCTGACCTGAAGGCAGATGGCCACCCAGGCGCCCCATCATACCATTTTTATATTTACATTGGTGGTAGCATCAACTGATTTCACTCCACTTAGTAGCCATTTTCTTAAAAAGTATCCTTTTTGCAAATGAATGCAGTATTTTTGACCATAAGAATAACAACTTAAAACTCAGGTTTTAGGATTATTGTTCCTTTTAGCTTATAAGAGTGTTATCTATCTGGCCCCCCCTTTTTTTAATTGTAAAAAAAAAAACAAACAAAAAACATTATCCAGACTTCTGGAAATAACAGATGTCACAGAGAAGAAGAAACTCTTTAAGTCATGTGTCACAGAAAGAGCAGGTGTGCCCTCAAGGAAAAAAAAAACAATCTTGTTTTCATGCAATTATCTTTTTTAATGAAAATAAATGAAGGAGAAAAACTTACAAGACCATACCAACATCAATATCTTCTCTTTTTTTCCCTCCAAAGCAGTTTTCCCTGAAACTAAAGGGGCTCTTTAACCTCATCAATTTTTGAATCATCTACTAAGTAAGCACTCATCAGGATAAGTACTGAAATCTGAAAAGAATCTTACTGATTGGATTTCAAAAGCAGCCATTCAACCTCACAAGAATAACTTTTTTTAATTAAGAACTGAGCAGTAGGTAGATTACAAGAACATGGTAGAACAGATAAAGGAAGGCATTAGAAATGCAAAGAGAATCGTAGATAATAAATGTGAGAAGGCATTCAAATACAGTGGCCCCAAATGTATTTTGTGTTACAAATTCAAGTGATCAGATGAAGAGAAAATTAGAACATTATAATCCAGAATAAAAAATTAAAATACTTGGATCAGAGAAGGGGCTGAAGTATTTCATAATTGCACTCTTGTTCTTTTTATATAGGAAAGAACAAGGGGAAGATTGGAGTGGTTTGGAGAAGAGTGTAAAAACAGCAGCTTTGGAAACCACATGGCTCATACTATGGGAAATGTAAGTGTCAAAACCCCAATGAACCTAACCTATCCATGAGTGGAGTGAGTGATAAAGTGCTAAGAATTGCACTCTTCATTTTTTTCTGTACATTTTAAAGGTCTCACATTTGCTCATATACTCTCTAGTCAGGAAAACTCATATCCCTCTCTGCAACACTTACTTATATTCTACTATTCTACACTTCCTATCTCTACTCTGAATACTACTGGTTTTCTCAGGCAATGGTGTCAAAAGCAAAGGGAGGGACAATAACCAGGAATTCATTTCTCACTCACTCACTCAATGAAACACTCAGGTAGGTGTTTTAGGTAAGCAAACAAATGCTAATAGTCTGACCTGAAGACTAGCATAAGTGTTCTTGTTAGATATATGTATGCGAGTTTTAAGTTGTTAAGTATTACAGAAGTTAGGAAAAAAATGAGGGGGGTGGGTGTCTAGAGTGATTAGGAAACACCAGTGAGAAAAGATGGGCTTAGGCTTTGTTCTGAAGAGTAAGAAAGACACATACAAGAAGAGGGATGGAAGGGTGAATCAAATCAGAGAAAGAATAAGACCAAAGGTATAGTAACTGGGATGTGAGGTATTCTTTGGCAAAAGACAAAACTTACCTTCAGAAACTCTAAGTCAGATCATGGCCTCCTCTGCCTAAGACTTTCAGTGGTTTCTCATTATAACAAGATGAAAATGTGAAACCTTACAACTTTCAAAGCCTTGTGTGATTTAGTTGCTGTCTACTGTTCAGATATTACTTCAAATTGCTTTCTTCCTTGTTTATTTAGATTCAGCCACTGATGTTCTTTTACGTCCTGGGCCTTACCAAGTTCTTGACACTTGAAGCCTCTGTATTAGATTTTTCTCCCAACTGGAGTGCTCTTCCTTCTCCCTATCTTTGCATGGATGGCTCCTTGATACCACTCAATCGTCAGTTCAAATGTTATATCCTATAGGAGCCTTCTTCTGGATTTTCTCCATCCCATTAATTTTGCTTTCTTCTTAGCAGTTATTACTCTTGAAGTGTACTAATGTGTTAACTTGTTTAGTGGTTCTTTCTCAACTCTAAACTCAGGTAGGACATGCGCTATATTAGAGAATAGACCTCTTCTGTCTTTTCCTGTGTTGCTTCTCTAAGATCTAGTACATGTTCTAACATGGTGCTACACAGAGGAGCTGATCTGTGAATTAGCTGTTACCAGTTTGCCAAAATGTGAATCATCACAGTGCTTCCTTCATCAAGAGGGGTGTTCTAACAACAACAACGGCAACAAAGTCAACCAAACTATATCCCTAGTGACAGCTTATTTATGTTCTGGTACAAGCTTCCTGTCTGCTCATGGATCACTAATAGTTTGTGGACTATGACAACATGTACACCATACTTTAAGTAACACTAGTAGAGTTTGGAAAGTTTTGTTCCAGGAGAAGCTAGGAAAGGACAAAATGTGAATCATTTACTAAAATATTTGATAGTTTTGGTCGATCATCATGATTGTCTTAATAGGTATCATAATCAGTGGTAATTTGTTAGCATGAAAGAAGTGGGAAGTAGAGTGATGTCATCAGAGAAGTTGGTGGCTCCACTAACAGGTATTAAAGCTAGGAGAAACCAGAGCCTAGGAGGAGAGGAAAATTCACTAGAGCAGTGGGCCAAGCTTAATACCGGAAGTTATTAGGGATGGGATTCTCACTTAGTACACACAAAAGTTACTACAAGGTAGAGAAGACCTGGGAGTGTACTAATGACATCTAGGAAGAGTGTTAGTTTGTCTTCTTAAGAAAGATTTCCATGTTTGAAATAGAAAGTGCACACTGCACTCAAAGAAGGTGGGATGCTTGGGAAACACCTTTTCTACATTTCAATAATCAGAGGTGGTAAAGATTTGCAAAAAGGAAAATCAGAAGTTTCAGATTCCAATAAGTCTTTAAAATACAATCATAATTACATTTATGGAGTGCTTCTTATATATCAGATACTGTGGCAATCCATGACATCAATGACTCTTCTCAACAATCTTTTGGGGGTAGATACTGCTGTTACCCATTTTTACTGAGGCTTAAAGATATGGCAAGTAGCAAAATCAGTATTTGAACATAGGAAGTCTTAAATGAGAGCTGATGCCCTTAACATCTGTGCAAACACCTTCCACACATAAGAAGCACAACAGAGAAGATTCAAACAAATATACACACATATACACACATATACTCAAGAGAGAAGGGGACCAGAAAAATCCTAATTACTCAGATATTATTGGCCAGATCATGGATTAGGCATAATATTGAATACATAGTGATAAATGATACAAAACTATCTTCCATCACACGACTCAAACTCTAAAATGTCCACAATCAGGGATTCTTTTCTTTGGATCTTGAAAGCTTTTCAGATTACTAAGGTTTCAAAGTATAAGAAGGGAAGAATAAAAACTTGCCAAACTTGAGTCCTAGTATATCAGAATCTCTGAGTTTGGGAATCTGCATTTTTTAAAAAAACTCCTCAGGTGATCCCCAATAAACAGATAAGTTCAGAAATCATTGCCTCAAGCTAATCTCTCTTACTAAGAAGTAGTCAGAAACCTGTTCAGTGTGAGACTTACTGTCGGAATAGTGGGAGGAAGTAAGGGAAAATTACAACATTAGAAACAACATGTTGTAATGTTGTAGCCTTGTCAAGTAAAATTCTTCTTAACACTGCTTTATCTCTTCTAAGGCTCAGAGAGGTCCAACTTGGTCCCTTGGAAGAACGAATGTCATGGGGTAGATAACCTGGATGAATACAATGAATTAGCCTTTGGACAGACAGTTGGAAGCCAACTGTAAGCATCGTCCCATTGTTGAACAGCACAATGTCACATTAAAGTGAATAGATGTGGCCTCATCATTAAGTTCTTCATATCAAAATCACACGTATTAGTGATTTTTTTTCTGATGATGAGCTGATACTCTGCCTCATTTTTTTTTTTAAAGATTTTATTTATTTATTTGTCTGAAAGAGAGAGAGAGAGAGCACACAAACAGACAGAGAGGCAGGCAGAGGCAGAGAGAGAAGCAGGCTCCCTGCTGAGCAAGGAGCCTGATTCGGGACTCAATCCAGGACCCTGGGATCATGACCTGAGCTAAAGGCAGTGGCTTAACCGACTGAGCCACCCAGGTGTCCCTCTGCCTGATATTGTGACATGTCACAGTGACTCTTGCCCTTATAAAAGAGAAAAATGGAACTATATAGCAGAGACCCTTGAAATAGGAACCAATACTGAAAAAATCTCAGAAAGCAAGTAGCTCTCAAGTCAAGGATCAGCTCTTCATGCTTTCTATTTGCACATTTGCCGCTTCGTACACATCTTGATTTCATTTCATCCTGTGTTCTTGGGCCATATATTTCTATTGAAATGTACATAGGCCATGAGAATCACAATACCTTACATAATATTATCAGTATCCATTGTCTTAAAGTATTGTTTCCAAGTTAGTTTAAAAGAATTTAGGAGGAGTCTCAAGACTATTTTAAGAAGTCAACATAATAACTATAATATGATTTATTTCTTTATTTTTAGAACTGGATGCAATGCAGGTCATCTTGGGTCATTTACACCAATACATAAGGGTGATACTGACCATAACACTTCACATTTGATGAAAGTCAGTCCAGAATAGTTGTAGTTTCTACTGAATTTAAGAGTATTTACACAAAAAATCCTCTTTTGTCTACCTCATGATTATAAAAAGCATAAATGAGAGGAGGCTGGTGCCAGATATTTGCTTAGGGTTGGTATGTACTCATTGGAAGACTATGAGGCCTGTTAACACGTCTATTATCTGTTTTAATTTTTTTTCATGGTGAGGGTCAGAAAAGCTCACTTGTCTCAGAAGATGGCAAAATCTTATTATGTGTACTATACATGCAGGAGAGCAAGAAGAAGATTTAACTGAATGATTGGTAAGAAAGGATAACATTAGGATACATACATATGGGGAAGGTGAATGAGGGTATTTCCATGTAATAAATGTGCACACTATTATGTTGCATGATCCCAAATGTACAAAATGTGAGATTCATTATAATTAGTGTGGATTAAATTCAGATATCAATACTCGGTGCCAATAAAGTTTGGATGCTTATCTAAAATTCATGTGCACAATCTGTGCTTCCTAATCAGCAAAATGATGAGAAAAAACTCTAATCAGTTTCTTTTGGAACTGCTGATACATTTGTATCACCACAGATGAAAAAGTAGAGGTAGAGTCATCTACCAAATGAGAGGAAAGATTGACAAAAATAATGAATAAATGTTTGTAAACTTGGCAAGTTTGTTTGGGATTTGGTGAAAGTGAAAGACAGTTTAAGGCCATTTCTCATTTCATCCAAATAAATCCCCTTATTCTGGGTTATTCATTTTGGGGGGGCATAATCTACAAAATACTACAAATCACTTAGTTTTCTTTTACCCAGATGAATTCAGTGTGGCTAGGAGGCTCTGTTCAGGAAATGAAGGTTTCCAAGTTGTGGCTGGCTTTATCAGAGGGTTAATCTTCCCTGAGAGAGAGGATCAGAGATGTGAGAAAAGGTCCTGGCAAGCAGCCAGACTCTGTCACAATGCTAGCAGTGGAAGGAGAATTGAAATCTAAAAATGAAATGTGCTTTTCAAGGGATACATCCTTTTTGTCTTTTTTCCGGATGAAGTCTGTTCTCACTGGTTTAACATATTCCCTTGGCTTGGCTTCCCACAGTGAGGATGAGATCTAGAAAGGAAAACTAGTTCATTAAATGTATAATTATTAATGAGGCTCTTGGTTCTTAGTGCTTTTTTTTTTCCTTTTTATGCACTTATTTATTTACTTAGGGGCAGTGGGAGAGAATCTCAAGCAGAATTCCACTGAGTGGTGTGCCTGACATGGATTCCATAACCCATGAGATCATGACTTGAGCCAGAAGCAAAAGTTGTGACTCCCAACCAACTGAGCCACCCAAGTGCCCCAGTTCTTAGTGTGTTATATAGGATTTCAAGGAAGATTTTGGAGAAGATGGGTCTCTGTTCCTTGTATCTGAACTCACTGGCTTAAACCAGCATTCTTCCCAAAACCTATCTGGGACCAAGTGGAGAAATGGAGTCAAAAGTGAAAATGAGCATGGAAGAGATTTATTCTAGTAAAATCTGGACCATGCAGTCTGGTCACATTGTCAGCTCTCAAGATGCCACTGCCCCTTTTATCTGCTTGTTTCAGTACCTACTCATGGAAATAATTAATCTTTTTTCTTTAAGTTTTTATTTAAATTAGTTAGTTAACATACAGCATAATATTAGTTTCAGGTGTACAATTTAGTGATGTGACACTTCCATACAACATTCAAGCTCATCACAAGTGCCCTCCTTAATCCCCATCACCTAATTTACCCATCCCCCCACCCACCTCCCCTCTGGCAACCCTCAGTTCTCTGTGGTTAAAAACCCGTTTCTTGATTTGCCTCTTTCTCTCTCTTCTTTTCCCCTTAGCTCATTTGTTTGTTTCTTAAATTCCACGTATGAGTGAAATCACATGATATTTATCTTTCTTTGACTAACTTATTTTGCTTAGCATAATACTCTCTAGCTCCATCCATAGAAATCATTAATCTTTGGAATTGGCACTTTAATTAAAAACTAAAGGGAAGTGGTTAGCATATATTTATGCATGTGTGTAAATACATGTGTATGTGTGTGTGCATGTATGTTGACATATATAAAATATATACATATTTTCAAGTGTCATTATATGTTATGCACTTTGGGTTTGTCATATGTGTGGCTTTAGAAAAAACTTGTAATCACATGGAAACACTTCTGAAATGGTAATAGATGAATGTATTTTTGAAAGGAGACTTACTGCAGATCCTTTCAGAAACCAATATTTATTCAAAAAAGAGTGAATAATATACCTTTTTGTAAGTTTTGTAAAGCTTAGATGTTTATAGATTATTTTAAACAAGAAAACTGCAGATGATAGTACTGACTCTGGTCAGGAAAAAAAAAACAATTAGATCTGAGGATATTCTCAAATATACCAGTGCCTAGAAAACCTGTGTGTGTGTAGCTATCTGAGATATCTGGTTAGATTTTCACACATAGGGCACCTCCTTCAGCAGGATGGTTGTATTTCTGAATTCTCTCCCATTTTTCTTATCAGTGGCATTCTCCATCTTAAACCGGATTGTCTCTCTTCTACTATCCTCTGGATAACTAGTCAGATCCCTCCCTTCTGGCATCCCCTTGGATATGCCCCCTTCTAAAAGGAGCTTCTTTGTATGAACTCCAAACTCCATTAGACATCTCCTTTCAAGGAACTGTCTGCAGTTAACTATCATGTTGGATAGTGTTAATCACTGCAAAGGTTAGATGAGGTATTCTTAAAAGGATTTTCCTTTCAACTAGGGCACAGCCCACAACTGCCAAAGATGATTGTCCAGTGAAATGTCAAGTTCCAGCAACATAGAGATACACATAAAGGAAAAAACTAATCACTGTTTCCAGGGACCTTGTACTCTCATTGTGTTATCTCCCAACAACGCAAAGAGGTATGTGATGGTCTCTGTTTAAGTGTAAAATTGTAAAGGTAGTGTTCTGATTTCATTAAGTTGAGAGGCCAAGTTGATTATTTGTCCCCACTGTGCAGTGTTCATACCATGAAAATTCATCCAGCAAGCCCTCTTTCGCCTGCTGTAAGGGACCCTTTTTCAACAAGCCATCGTCACCTTCACATTTGAGCAGAAGAAAGGGTGAATCTTGAGAGAAAAATTCCAGGCCAGTTTTCTTTGAGTCAGGAATAAATAGAGATATTTATGATTGCCAAGAGAGGGATCATCGGTGATCTTCTGAACAGCAGAAATGTTCCAAAGGTAGGGATATGTGTTATTTTAGGAACATCAACAGAAAAGGTAATTCCGAGGTAGTAATGAGAAGTGATCAACTGTTTTACTCTATATTTCTAGGCTGAATTTGGAAAAACAAATATATGCTTGTTATAGTCCCTCAGTCTCTATTCTTTGTCTCTCAAAGATGGATTGTATTAGGTAAATTGTGGCATCTTGGCAATCACCACCTTGCAAAAACACACAAATAGGTTGGTTTGGTGAAGAGTGAGGAGTGGGGAATGCATTAACAGCTGGGAGACTGGCTTTCATGAGAATGGGAGATGACAAGTGGACATGACACTTTTCAGTTAGAAGAGAGTGAGAGAAAAATCTCATAAAAAGCCGAGGAGGAGGGGCGCCTGGGTGGCTCAGTGGATTAAGCTGCTGCTTTTGGCTCAGGTCATGATCTCAGGGTCCTGGGATCGAGTCCCGCATCGGGCTCTCTGCTCAGCAGGGAGCCTGCTTCCCTCTCTCTCTCTGCCTGTCTCTGTCTACTGTGATCTCTCTCTGTCAAATAAATAAATAAAATCTTTAAAAAAAAAAAAAAAAGCTGAGGAGGAGATTATTGTAGGGTCGCCATTATATTAGTTTGCTAGGGTCTCCCTAACAAAATGCCACAGACTGGGTGGGTTAAACAACAGAAATTTATTTTCTCGCAGTTCTGGATGCTAGAAGTTCCAGATCAAGATGTCAGCATGTTTGGTTTCTTCTGAGGCCTCTCTCGATGGCTTCACTCTTGTTGCCTACTCACATGGTCATCCCTTTGTCCGCACATGCCCCCGGTGTTTGTGTGTCCCAATTTCCTCTTTATATAAGATATCAGTCAGATTGATTAGGGCCATTCTAATCACCTCATTTTAACTTTAGCACCCTATTTTTAAAAAAGGCCTATCTCACTTTCTGGAGTACTGAAGTTTAGGGCTTCAGCACGTGAATTTTGGAAGAACACAGTTTAGACCATAATACACATGTTACCATATATTCAAAAATGCTATTATCAAACCTAGAGCCTAGCTTGGTCGTGGCTATCTACACAGAGTGTCAGAGTTCCATGGTGAATTTTTGTCTTTCTCTCTTTCAGCATTTTTCTGGTATTGCTTCTAAGATTTCTGGGATATTATTCCATGAATCTGCCATTTCCTCCCATTGTACTACCTCTACTTCCAGTTATATGAAGCAATTAATGATAACCATATTTGGAGTATAGTGTTCCAGCCAAATGTGCATGTCCCTTTCCTATTGGGTTTAGAGCAGGAATCACAAATTAAATGCCTAAGAGGAATGAGTAGGCAACACAAATGATAAAGCTGGCCCAGCCCAGGGTAACGGGGTGTCAGAAACTTTGGTGAACTGGAAATCAGAAAGTATATGACTCGTTTAAAGGGGACATTGGTGGAGAGCTCCAGCTGACTGAAGCCATGTGAAAATCCCTGTAGTACCAGGTTTTCTTTCCTAGAAAGGCTGAGAATACAGATACTAATTGAATGCTTACAATTTTTAAATGTTTTGAACTGTTTCAAATAAAATACCAGGTATTTCCCCATTCTATACTGTCTCCTCAAGATTGTATCTTGCATCTATTAGTGATGCTATTTCAGAACCAATGATAAACATAGAAATTCTCGAGGAGTCTAAGAAAGACTAGAATAGGGTATTCACTCATGGAAGGAGATGGAGACATTTTTGTTTTCTAGAATCCATCTTAGGTGATGTACTATGTGTGCCTTGCTGAAAAAAATGCTGCCTAGAGTAAAAGGAAAAACCTACAAGGCATTCTCAAGCAATAATAAAAAAAAAAAAAGTATTGCTAAATCATAAATCACAAGATGAAGGAAAGCTAAGGGAGGAGGAGGGCAGGAGAAAGGAAGCAGAGACAAGTGAGCTAGGGAGATGGAGGGAAGATTGTATCTCAGAAGTGGGGAAATGGTCTAAACAATTAGAAGGAATCAGAAAGACCTCTTGGAAATAGGGCCACTTGAGCTGGGTTTAATAAACAAATTTTAATTTTAGGATGTAGTAAAGGTAGAAACAATATGCTGTTATATTTGAGAAAGAATAGGGATTCTTAATAATCTTAGAATGGAGGACATCCTTCTGTAAAGTTAAGTGAAATCAATTGGCATCTCTAGTTTGGTATTATTTCTGGTTGAGTTTTCTAACCTTAGGATCATTATGTAACTAAAAAGAATAGGCAAGAGAAGATAGGAAATAAACACTAAAAAAGAGGCCCACATTCTTTTTCTAAGGGTCATACCATCTCTATGCAAACACTCAGTCATTGCATAAAAGCAACCAAATGCAAAGCATAAACAAATAAGCTTTGCTATGTCCTAGTAAAACTTTATGTATAAAAAGAGGTGGTGGACCATATTTAGTGTGCACAGTTGCCTGAGTCCTGACCTAGAGAGAAGAGCCACAGTAATATATGTTATGGGTAGGAGAGGAAGGATGAAACTTCCAAAGAGTGACCCTAAATAGTGTGAAACACAATACTGGACATCCTCCAAATGATTAATATCTTTTGTTGAAATCCTGTGGAAGCATAAGGAAGAAAGGAATGAAACCATGTGGGAAGGAGATAATGGATTGGTGATTTTTTTTAATGCAGATAGGGATATGTGGCATTATATAGGAAAATGAGTTCTAAGTGAAATGTGAGACCACACTTCTTTGAGAAGGCTAACGAAGAAGAAAAGCCAGAGCCAGGAGGTCAGATCATTGAAAGAAGTATCAAACATCAGGGTGGGAAGGATCCAGTGGTGTAACAGTAAGTCGTGACAGAAACTCACTGCAGTAAAAGGGCCGGGAAAGGGGATTTGGGCTCTTAATTCTACTGAGGTCACTTCTTTCAATCAGGAGCTCCTCGGCATCATTAAGATCTGATTTTTCTTTGAGGAACCACTCCAGATTTCTTGCTTACTCTCTAATCTATTCCCCTAGCCCTGAGAGGCAGATGAGAAAATGAGAAATTCTGAGGCAGAATGGGCCTCTATTGATATTTGTGTGCCCCTCCTCAGCACCAGGCCCAGTGGACATGCTTCCTAATTTCTGAAAGCTCTGTCTATTCCCAGGAGGTGTGGACAATCCCATAGGCACAGTGTGGTGTCTATAGAATATTATGCTGTACAAATGTCATTAAGGAATGTCCCCAGCTGATAAAGTGAATGTAGCCAGCAGGAGATCCACAGAATTGAGTTTATCAAGGGGATTAGAGAACTCTTGTTATCTAGTTTAACAGTTTGGGGATCACCAAATCCCAAATCACCATCATCCCCTTTCTGCCAGTGTTTTCCCCATCTCGTTCAAGACCTGTCACTGAATCATTTCACAGTATGCTTTAATGACAGTGGATATAGGCTTCACTGCGGTTTCATAATAAAGCTGCAGCTGCCAGGCTTGTCTAAAGAATTACAAGGTCTCTTTTCCAAGCACAGTGAAATGAATATCACATCAAAAATAACACCTAGGATTTAAAAATAAAGGTTACTTAGATACAGCTTACAAGAACCAAATTCGCTTTTAGTTTTTCTTCCATAGAAATTCCTGAGCCCTGAGATGCCCCTTGAGCGAAGTGGATCTGCTTAGGGTAGAACTCATTGTACTGTGGCCTCCATCGTCACCAAACCCAGCTGACCTCTTCCTCACATCCATGCAGAGCCAGTACCTGGCGCAGTGCCTCAGTATAGGAAATGCTCTGTAGGTAGGCGGCAGGTTGGACAGAGGAGTGATGACAAATGTACTTTGTGCTTCTTAGGTCTTGGGAGGAAGCTAGCTGGTTAACAGTCTCTTCTCATATTTTGTCTTTACTTTGCAAATTACCATCAGGTTTAGGATGCATTCCAAAGAGGGATCTTTTTATTGAGCAATATGAGAACTAGGCAACCTACTTTCTTGTTTTCAGTCCAATATGAGCCATTGCTGAGGAAGTATTTTGAATCGGTAGACAGCTGGATATTTTTTTTTAATTTTTTTTTTTTTTATACCAGCCCATGAACTGGAAACTTGAGTTATTTTTCCATCAGACTTGTTAATGTCTATGCTGTGGTTGGAGCTAATCACAACTTTAATTATTTTACAATTACACAAGAGCTACCATTGGTTAGATGTATTCTCACACCGAGAAGCACATGGGATCTTCTTGATCATACCTTCTCTGTGCCCCTCCTTTGTCCCCTCTCTGCTTTTTCTCTAGGTAATTAAAATCTATGAAACTCAGTACTAATTCCAATGGTTAAATAATTTATTGTATAGTTAATAGACAAGCTGTACTCTTCACTTATTGAAAGTACAATTAAAAACACATAAAACTTTAATTCATGTAATATTTAATTGGTAGTTTTGATGCCAGTTATGGTACCAATGTACTCTAGCCTCAATTTAAAATCCTACATTATTTTTCATTAAAAATGTTAAATTAAAAGAAATTGTCATTAAGTATCAGGAAAAGCTGTCACCAAACCTAGCAGGTGGTATCTATTAGCAAAGCTAAGTTCACTTAGGGAAATGGTTCCAGTGAAATTATTTCTTAACAAACACTGTCAGGCAACACACACATGCACACACGCGCGTGTGCGCACACACACACCTGCAATGTTCAATATTAAAAGCTTACACAGCTATCCAAGACAGAACATTGGAAGGTAACGAAATATGAAAAAAAAATCCATAATGAAATAAACATGAGTTAACACAAGACAATTTGCATTCTTAAACTAAGATAAAAATGCCCCTAAGACATAGAATTACTCAGCTTAAAATTGTAAATGCTTGCTGTCCCCAGTCTTGGCCTTGCTCCCTTCCAAAGAGGTCTTTCAGAGACAAGAAAAAGTTGAAAAAAAATCAAAGCCATTGGTAAGGTTGAAACCCTTGTCTGAACCATAGATGTTCTCTCTGCCCCTTTCTATTTAAATATACTATACATACTATATATAAGAGGGGGCTATCATTACCATGTATAGTCTTAATCAAAAGAACTTTAAAATGTGTAGTCCCCTCTCCTTTTTGTTTTACTCCTTTTATCCAATTTCTTTATTTTCTATACTTCCTTAATTAAAGGCCCTGAGTGGGAAAAATACTTTATCCTGGAGAGTGAAGACTGCATAGTTGATGTAAGATGGGGGTAGTAATCATGCTGTCCCAAGGAAAAGAATAAAACATATCTCATCATCCTATGGGCATATATTGTTTTCCCTTAGAGCAATGTTTTCTAATAATTTGTCGCTAATGGATCTGAGAGTTGTATTAGAACTTTCTTGCACATGACTCACTTCAACTCACCTTTCAGGGCTTCCCATCTCATCTTTCTTTGATGAGAGTTCCATGTTGCAAGGAACACTAAGTACTTTACTTTTTATATCTTCTAAGGTGGAGATCGCCTCCCAACAGCCCTGGAACAACATCATTTGACCTCTGTTTGAAAATTTCCAGGGAAAGAATGCTTGCAGTTCAGCAGGCATCACATTCCACTTAGAGACATCTTCAATTTTGAGGAAGAGCTCCCCTGCAATTGTTAGCCCTCATCCTGGGTTAGAGGTCTGGTTATGGAAATAGGACCAAAGTTTTATTATCCTGGGGACAGGATTTCTCAATCCTTGCAGTACTGATGCTTTGGGTGGATAATTCTTTGTCTGTGGGGATATGCGTTGCACTGTAGGATCCCTGGCCTTTTCCCACTAGGTGTCTAGCACCTTTCCTCCCACCCCCTAACACCTCTCATTAGTTGGAACAATAAAAAATGTTCCCTTGAAGGGGAGGGGAGTTATCGCTGGTTGAGGTTCGCTGTCTAGAGAATGAGAAGATAGCTAGTTTATAGCAAACCCGGGTTTCTATTCTTTTGTTATTTTTGTGCTCAGCATAATCATTTAAAAGAGATTACTTTAGATGTATGAAAATGACAGGGACGGGATCTTCTAAGTATGTGTGTCACTCATTGGACCTTGGTATCATTCATTGGACCTATTTCTACATTTCATGATGTGTTGTACTTCCCAGACTAGTGAATTAGGCTAGATCTACAGGAATCTCTTTTCACTAAAATCTTGTGAACTTAAATGTGGCATAATGAAAAGATTGAAAGATGAAACATCCCATCACCTCTGCCGTGGTTTGGCGTGGCCCACTACTTCTCAGATAGACACCTTGGATTCTGGCTTTTCATTGGACATTTTGCTCATTTCACACCCTGCTGTCCTATACCTTATCACTGACTTTGAAAATATGTGTATATTTTTATTAGGATTTATATTGGTGTTTTTTGTGCTTCAATTAACCAGTTTCATTAGTCTTCCTCAATCACGTTTTTCTCCATGAACACTTATTTTTAGTGATCAGTTTTGTGGAATGTAAGATTTCTTGAGATTATGGATACTGTGTTACAGCTTTATGACTTGTAGTTTTAAGAAGTCAGATAGTATCAAAAGGACTATAAAAATAGCCCTGATTTTCTGTCTCAAAACCTTTAGAATCTTTTCTTCAACCCTGGTGTTCCAAGATTTCTGTGGGTCCTTTTTTCGTTCATTTCATGGGGCACTCAGGGGGTACTTTTAAACTGGAGTTATATGCCTTTCACTTTGGAAAATTTTCTAGTATAATTTCTTTGATAATTCTTCACTCACCGCTTTTTTCTAGAACTTCTATTAATATAATGAAAGCAGAAGAAGATTTAAATGAAACTTCCGCAGTTATGTAATACAAACTACAAAAATAGAAGTGAAAGGAGGCTGATGCCAGGTGTTAGCCTAAGAGTTGGCATATATTTGTTGAAAGTTCACTGCAAGTGAGTCTTGCTGTTATTTGTTTAAATTTTTCAAAAGCTAAAAGTCAGAATAGCCAGGAAAAAAAAAATTAGATCATTTCAAAACCTTGTTATTTGCAATGTGTTTGAACAAAAAGAAAGTATGAGTGATACTAAGAGTTACTAGGAAATGATCAGATTACATTGGCTAATGAAAATGAATAATGAGGGTACATTAGGGCAGTATGTTCCTAACCAGCCAGTGTGGTTATCCTGTAGTTGCTGGGGTGCAGGCTAGTAAGTCGCAGCACCCCTTCTCTAGAGACTTGTCCTGGCCCAGTAGCAGCTGCCTGTTCTGAAGCCTAAGCACAAACTTCTCCAGGCTCAGACCTCAGACTAACTGACTGGGGGTAAAGAAGCTGGACCCTCGCTTCAAAGTGGGATTGGTTTGGTGATGCAATGTGTACTCTAGGTTTTTCCATAGTGGGACCAGGCTGAAGTATCCAACTGAGACCAGGGTCTTAGGTAGATTTTGTGCCCTGCCCTGTCCTGCTTTTCTCCTCTCTCCTGAAAGCTTCCCCTCAGTCTCATTTAAACAGATTTCCCATCTCAAGCTCTGGTTTGGGGGTACCCCATGTAACATAGTAACTATGCCTTTAAATTCAAAAGGCACCCCCCCCCTTGATTATTTCTGTGTATAGTATCCTGTTCTTGATACATGAATGTGGCATTTTCATGTTTTCTGTATCCTCTGTATTTTCTTTATCTGTTTGCATTGGTCTCTGGTAATTTTCATCTATCCATTACTCTTTTAGGTAGGGACACCAGAAATCAGTTTGCAATTTCTGTGTCCATGGTGGTCTTGTCTCTGGTGGACATCATTTGTTAGAAAGCTTAAAGGCCTCTGGTTTATCATTAGATATGCTCCGATATTTTATCTTTCACGAGGTTCATTTTCTCTGGAAAACGATTCCCTTCTTTCTGGCCTAGGTAATGTATGCTTGGTTGCATGGTGTGTATTCTGGAGTCGTGGGGAAAGGCCTACAGTCATATTTTTAGTGAGCAGCTTTCACTCTGTCCCTGTATCAAAATCCAGTGGTTCATTCTTGCCCATTTAAAAAAAAAATTTAATTCAGTATGTTACCTAATAGAAAATGCCCGAAGTGAAACCAAGACTAAAAAAAGTGTGGATGTGGGTGAATGGCAATAACAAGAGTATCTAAAGCTTCAGTACCTTATAGAGGAGTGCCTGGACAGCTTAGTCCATTAAGCACCCGACTTGGTTTTAGCTCAGGTCATGATCTCATAGGTCAGGAGATTGAGGTCTCCCACCCCCAAAATCAGGCTCTGTGCTTTGCAGGGAGTCTCTTTGAAGATCCTCTACCTCTGCCCCTCTCTCACTCATGCACACACTCTCTTTCTCTAAAATAAAACAAACAAACAAATAAATAAGTAAATAAATAAATCTGGGAAAATAAAAAGCTGCTGTAGCTTATTGAATGGGTTACCATGTTTACTTTGAAAATTCTTACATTGTCTTTACTTTTATTTTTATTTTATTTTTATTATTGAAGAAAAGTTTTATTAGTTTCAGGTGTATAAGATAGTGATTCAACAATTTTATACCTTACTCATTGTTCACCACTGCAAGTGTAGTCACCATCTGTCACCAGACAATGTTATTACAATATTGACTATATTCCCTATGCAGTACTTTTCATGTGCATGACTTAATTATTTTATAACTGGAACTTTGCACCTCTGAGTCCCTTTCATTCATTTTACCCTTCCCTCTGTCAATTAGCAGTTTATTCTCTGTATTTGAGGCCGTTTCTAGTTTTCTTGGTTTTAGATTCCACATATAGGTGAAACCATACAGTATTTGTCTTTCTCTATCGGACTTATTTTACTTAGTGCAATGATCCTCTAGGTCAAACCATGTTTTTGCAAACAGCAAGATCTCAGTCTTTAAATAGTTGAGTAATAGCCTATTGTGTATATATATATATACACATATATATATACCCCACATTGTCTTTTTTTTTTTAAAGATTTTATTTATTTATTTTACAGAGAGAAATCACAAGTAGATGGAGAGGCAGGCAGAGAGAGAGAGAGGGAAGCAGGCTCCCTGCTGAGCAGAGAGCCCGATGCGGGCCTCGATCCCAGGACCCTGAGATCATGACCTGAGCCGAAGGCAGCGGCTTAACCCACTGAGCCACCCAGCCTTTGCTTTCCAGTAAAAGAAGTTCTTTTAACATTTCTTATAAAGCTGGTTTGTAGTAATAAACTCCTTTAACTTTTGTTTGAGAAACTCTAACTTTCCTCGCATTCTAAATGGTAAGCTTGCTGGGTAGAGCATTCTAGAAATGTATCATGCCACTCTCTGTGGCCTACACATTTTCTACAAAAAAAAAAAAAAAAAAAAAAAAAAAAATCAGCAGATGGCCTTATGGGGTTTCCCTTGTATGTAACTTTCTTTCTTTCTCTTGTTGCTTTTAAGGTTCTCTATCATTAATTTTTGCCAGTTAAATTCTACGTGTCTAAGTATTATTGTATTCATTTAGTTTGGGGTTCTCTGTACTTCCTGGACCTGTATGTATATTTCCTTCCCTGCAGTAGAGAAGTTTTCTGCTATCACTTCTTCAAATAACTTTTCTGACCCTTTTACTAGGATCCCCATAATATGAATATTATTAGGTGTGATGATGTCACAGAGCTCCCTTAACCTGTTATCATTTTATTATTCTTTTTGTTCTTCAGCTTGATTGCTTTCATATTACTTCATCTTACAGATTGATCTTATACATCCTCTAATCTGCTGTTGGTTTCCTGTAGTGCATTTTATATTTCAGTTACTGAATTCTTCTACTCTGATTTTTTTTATATTTTCTTTCTCCTTGTTGAAGTTCTCACTGAATCATCCCCTTTTTTTCTCGAGACCAGTGAGTATCGTTATGACCATTAATTTGAACTCTCTGAGATTTTGTCTTGTTCTTTCATTTCGGACAAATTCGTCTGTCTCCTCATTTTGTCTAACTCTGTTTCTTTCTATGTATTATGTCATCTCTGGCTTCTGGTCTTAAAAGTAGTGGCTTTATGTGGAAGATATCCCGAGGTACCCTGGAGGGCAACCCTCATTAGAATGAGGTACTCCAGAGACATCCCTTGTGTAGGCTGTGTGCACCCTCCTATGGCGACTGAGCTAGCTTAATGACCTGATACATCTGCTGCAGCTATACTGAGCAGGGTTTGCTGCTGGTGCTATTGAGAGGCCTGGCTGTAGCCACCATGGACATGCTGGTGGTTGGGGCCAGCACTCAGCCAGCACTCAACACTGTTTGTCGTTAGCCTCTGTGACGACTGCAGGTATAAGGAAGGGCAGGATTTGCTCACTGTTCAGCTACCTAAGAGGCCTCATTACAGGACCTGTGGGTGCACTGGTATGTACCGTTATCACCCCCCTCTCCCTATGGGAAGAGTCACTTTGGAAAGACTCCAGTCCCCACCAGGGCTGCCTGCCAGGTTTGGTAGGGCAAATGCTGCTTTGAAGGGGTGACTGCTAAGCCAGGTGGGTTGAGTGGGGCAGCATGTGGTCACAGCAGTGCGAATGGAAAGTGTTAGAACAGGCTCCGTCAAGCGTCTGGCTATCATTGCTAGGGCAAGGCAAGAAAAATAGTGCTCACTAGCATTCTTGTTCATGGAGAAATCTCCAGATCCCTGCCCCTCTGGCATATGTCATAAAATTAGTCAAGGAATGTCCAAGTATATCATAGGTGCTTTTCAAACTGCTATGTCCATGCTGTGTCTCAGGTTGAGTTATTTAGCCTGTTGACTCTTTAAGTGTAGGGACTTGGTTTCCTGTCTTCTTTCTGTTCTCATGGAGTTAGGCCCTACTGATTTTTTTTTTTAATTTAAAGATTTTATTTATTTGAGAGAGAGAGACCATGAGAGGGGAGAGGGTTGGAGGGAGAAGCAGGCTGCTTGATGATTAGGGATCCCTATACAGAACTCGATCCTGGGACTCCAGGATCATGACCTGAGCCAAAGGCTGTTTCTTGGTTAACCAACTGAGCCACCCAGGCATCCTGCTACTGATTTTTCTGAAAGATTTTATTTGACAGAGAGAGAGCATGAGCAGAGGAAACAGCACAGAGAGGGAAAGCAGGCTCCTCACTGAGCAGGGAGCCCGATGAGAGGTTCAGTCTCAGGCCCCTGGGATCATGACCTGAGGCAAAGGCAGGTGTTTAACTGACCAAGCCACCCACACACCCTAAGACCTGCTGATTTTTAAAGCTCCCAGAATTAAAACCACTGTTTTACAAATCCAGACACTATGGGGACTTGTTTCACCAGTGCAGGTCCCCAAGCCAGGGTTACTTAGTATGGGTTCTTTTTTTTTGGGGGGGGGGGGGTATGGGTTCTGATCCCTTTGCTCCTCCATGCTTGTGATATCCCTCTTGTTTGTAGTTGGTTGTGCTGAGGGTTGGGTTCCCAACTGTGTTGCTACTCCTCCTTTTTCCCATATGGCCTTCTCCTTACAGCTAGCCATGGAAGATCTATCCTGCCAATCTTCATGGCATTTTCAGAATAATGGATATAGTTATTGCTCTGGTGTGTCTGTAGGATAAGGTGAGCTCAGGATCCTCTTACTCTACCATCTCCTCATCCTTGCCCAATTGAAACCTAGTATCTTTGCCTCCAGAGCCCTCTGATTTAATTTTTTTAGAAAATAAACCAAGTCATCTCCCAACAAGAGTGAGGGTGGGGAAGAGGTAAGTAAATGTCTAATTCTTACTATAGGGACTTTCAGATAAGCCCCATGTATTTTTAGCCTTACCACCCCAGTCATCCTTCCTGCACAGAATTTGTTTTTATTATCCCCATCATTACACATTTTGTTTAGAATAGATCTTTCTACATTATTTTATTTGCTTAACAAAAGCTACGTGCTGTTTACTGTATGCTAGTACAGGCCTCTGCAAATAAAACTCATTTCAATAACACAACAATCATTCATACACACACACACACACACACACATATATGCATATATATTTATATCCTAATATTCTTCCTACATATATAGTGTATATATACAACATATATATATCATTATATATATCTTCTTATATACCTAATATATAAATATATACCTAATATTCTTCCCATTTTACAAACAAAGAAACTGAGCACAAAGTCATTTGCCCAAGTTATGTAGCTATGAAATGGCAGTGCTAGATTTTGAATTTAGGCAATTTGGCCCCAGGGGTTTTGTTCTCAGCCACTAAATGGCTGTTGGCTCTAATGTTGGGTCACTTGTGGCTTAGGGTAATGAACATCTGAGTTTTACTGAAGGTAGAATTTGTTTCCCATTCTGTTGTGTTGGAGTAAATTCCAAAAGGACATAGCAAGGTTTTTTGAGTTCCTCCTGTGGTTAAAGTTTTAGACTAGATATAATTATTTTCCTTAAAATCCTAACCACTTGTTAGAGGGAGAGTAGTATTTGAACACTATAACTTGACAAAAATAACATGCAGCCAGAAGACTGCCTGTTAAGCTTCTGGAGATTTTTATATTCTCAGTCTAAGCAACCCATCTGATACTTTTTAATAACTTTATTGAGTTATAGTTAATAACTTTATTGAGTTATAGAACTTAGAGTTCTATAAGTAAACTATAAATAAACTATATATTTAAAGTGTAGGATATAACTTATGACAAATAATGAGGAAACCATCATCAAAATCTAGATAATGAGTATATCCATCATACCCATAGTTCTCTGCTCTTCTTTACAATCTCTGCCCGGCCATCTTCCCCAGGAAACCGATCTGTTTTCTGTCACTAGTGATTAGTGTGCCTTTTTGAGTTTTTATGAAAATTGAACCATGGCATCATAAAGTATGTCCCTTTTTTGGTATTCCTTATAATAATTACTTTAAGAGACCCATCCACATTTTTTTTATACATGAAAATTTATTCCTTTTGTTGCTAAGCAGTGTTCCATTGCATGGATATACCATGTTTGTTTATCCATTCACCTGTCAATGGATATTTGGTTAGTTTCCAGTTTTTACCTACTACAAATAAAGTTTCTATGAACATTTGTATATAAGTATTTTTAAGAACATCTTTTTATTTCACTTGGATAAACTCCCAGGAGCAGAAGAGATCTGAAACACAGGATAGATACACACTTAAACTACCCAGTTGTTTTCCAAAGGAATCGTGTCATTTTACATTAGCATCAGTAGTGTTTGAGAATTCCACTTTCTCCATACCCTTATCAACATTGGGTAGTCAGTCTTTTAAGACATTCTGATAGGTGTATTTCATTGTTTTAACTTACCTTTCCTTAGTGTTTTGAGTACTTTTCTTTATGTGTTTATTTACTGCGTATCTTCTTTTTGATGAAAGATTGGTTGAATTTTTTCCCCCATTATTGAGATTTGAGAATTGTTCTTTGTAAATTCTGGATACGAATCTTTTATCAAATACATGATTTTCTAATGTTTTCTTTCTCACCTCTTTTGATTACTGGACCTTTTTACTAACTCAGGTGATACAAGACCTCAAAACTTTCTTTTTTGGAGATAATTTGATTAAAATAGATTCTTTGCCTTTCCCTGTAAATTTTGAGAAAATCACATAAAGAACTTCTTTGCTATCTAGTCCTGAGTCCCTTACTTAATAGTACTTTTCTTTTCTGTTGGCTTCAAGAACTCAACCCTCTTTTCTCTCTGGAAATTGCTAATGCCCCTCCACCTCTTTGATTCTTGATCCTTGCAAGCCTGCTTACAGACTGAGAAGCTGCATTTCTGCTTTCTTCTTTCTTAATGTCCTGAAGATAAGCACACAGACCATTTTTATTTTAAGAAGGTTAGTGCTAATCACTATGGGGAAACATATGGTAATAGCAAAAATAGCATTACCAGGAAAGTTACAAAGGTTCTAGAAATTTCACAAACATCTTACAGTTGTATCCATGTCCATGGTTCTTGGCTCCCCATAAAGGGATAACAATCAGCTATTTCTTTACTGTTTTTATTGATGTAGGCAGAGCTCCTTATCTACTTTTAGCAATCTTCCTAAAGGCACTGTATTCCCTCAAGTAGGCAGTTTATATCTCTGTAGATACTCAAACTTAGTGATAGCTATAGTCTATCCAAGATTGATTAGGGTATCTCAACACAATGACTCTCAGGCTGCACAGGAAAATCCATACCAGGAAATCAAGAAAATTCAGGAAATCTATGGATAGAAACAAAATCCAGAATCAGAGTTCTATTAGTGAGTTTCCAGAGGCTAGGAAAACAAAGACCAATTCTTAGAGTTCTCAGAAATTTGTGGGTAGTTTTAGGGTCTCTGGGAGTTGAGTGATGGAGAGTAGGTGAAGAGTGGGAGCCAGTCCAGGGTTAAGGTAACCAGAAACAAAGTATCCTACATAGTAGACAGTGATGGCTGAAATTAGAAAGTTAATGTTGATTGGAATCAGATAAGAAAAGCCAGTCTCAGTAGTATACTGAGTTGAACAGCAGTGAAGGCAGAAATCATTTGATATCACTAATTATAAAGAGTAGTATCAGACAGCCATGCCAGCAGCATGGCCCAATGTCCTTGAAGGTTTTTGAGATTTAGCTCCATGTGGCTCTGATTTTCTTCTTACCTGGTCTATGTTAGAGATGAATACCTTGCCAATTTTCTACTTCTTTACATGGCTCAGCTTACTTGAACCTGCTCTGTGAGTTCATAGATGGTTAGAGGTGGCATAAACACTGCTTGATCCTCTACTTCGCCCTCATTTAACATACAATGAAAAATAGAAACAATTTTTTAAAAAATATGAGACATTGTATTGGTCCATAAGTTATCAGGGAAGAGCACCCGAACAGATGCTACCAGGCCTTGAGGATATTCATGCTCAAGTCCTTTCTGTATTATGGAGTTTATCCTCTATGACCTCTGTGTCCTTGTGTAGTTGCATAGTTTCAATATCAAATGAGATGATGTTTGTGAAAGCTTTCTACAAATTGGGAAGACAGTAGCAAAAATAAAGTCCGAGGCTCAGTCAATGATGCATTTAAATCACACACTGGGTGGTCCCAGTAATCAGAATTTGGAAAATTTGTGTCAGATTATATGTAGGCACGAGTAAGGAAAAAGAAATGACCAGGAAATATCTGTAAACTAAGGGAAATGGGACACAATTAATTATCATAATAATAACTGCAATAATAATATAGTAACAATAATAACAATTACCATTTGCTGCACATATGCTATATTCCCATATTCATATTCTCATTTCATTCTTACAGTGAACTCTGAATGATGTCCTCTATTTTAAGAATGGGGTGATGGAGATTGAGAGGTTGGGTAAACTCTCCAAAGCCAACAAGGCAGAAGAAGCTGAGGCGGGATTATAAACCCATGTGGTGAGCTAACTACACTGTACTACCTCCCCAATAAAAATAAAAGTTCCTGGAAGATGTTTGGGCACGCTATGTTGGAATCTGACACAATAGGTCTGATTTTATTCCCTATCAAGAGATTCTGAGGGGCACCTGGGTGGCTCAGTGGGTTAAAGCCTCTGCCTTTGGCTCAGGTCATGATGTTAGGATCCTAGGATCTAGCCCCACATCAATCCCCTTGTAGGGCTGTCTGCTCAGCAGGGAGCCTGCTCTCCCCACCCCCACCCGCCTGCCTCTCTGCCTACTTGTGATCTGTCTGTCAAATGAATAAATAAAATCTTAAAAAAAGATTCTGAGAGGTGAGTAGGTACTTACCAAGGTGATGCCCTCGGAGAAAGTGAAGGGCTTGGGTTAGAACAAAGTAGGCTCTCCAGGGGAGATTTCAGTCAAGAGATGAACTAACTACCCAATTACCTGCCATCAACAAATTTAAGAGGAAGCCTTTCCCTGACCTACTGTTTGGAAAATAGGGTATGAAATTGCCTCATTAAAAGGGGACAGTAGAGCCTTCTATTTTACTGATAATGCTTTTATGAGGGCTGCAGAGGCACTGGCCCCATTGTCATTCCAGAGAGCTAATTAAGCTTAGAAAATGCCTTAATGGATAGGAGAAACAGAGAAAATCTCTTCTCTTTCCCAAGCTCTAACTCCTGTGCAGGAATAGCTCATTAACATCAGTGTTCTGATTATGTAAGACCAGGGATTTGATGTCCAAGGGAAGGGAGGAACTAATGTGAGATTCCAGTGACAATAAAGAGGAATGAAAAATTCCTGCAGGTGGGCCTAATTTTGTGAAAGACAGAAACTGGAATTAATAGATTTTGACAAAAACTGATTTAGACCCCATTACCAGATTTACTGAAAGGAGTTTGAAATGAATCTTCTGGAGGCCTGAAGAATCTAGCTTGGGTTGCTCCTTGGGTTGGTTGTAAATATCAAATGACTTAGTGCAGTGATTCTAAAGAAAGGGCTTTTTTGCCCTTCAAGGGGTGTTTGACAATGTCTAGAGACATTGTTTATTGTCACATTTTTATTGCCAGTAGGGTGCTGCTGGCATCTACTAGGTAGAGACCAAGGATGCTACTAAACATCCTACAATACACAGGACAGCCACCCCCATCACACACACACACACACACACACACAAACACACACTCACACACACACCCCTGCAAGCATCTAGCTCAAAATGTGAATAGTGCTCAGATTGAGAAACCCTGCACCCTAGGACAAAAAAGAAATTCTCAGGACAGTACCTGGCACAGAGTGAGTGCTCAGTAAGTGTCAGCTGTTGCTTCTGTTACTAGAGAGCCAACACAGCACAAAATTGCTCTCACAAGGAAAGGACTCCTGCTGCCATGAAACAGCTGACTTTTCAATGGTCCCAGCTGTTAAGCCAGGAACCCAGTCTGCCTGGAAGTACTCTTGCTTCCAGAGACAGACTCCTACAAGGTTTCTGATTTTGGCATCATTAACTCCTGAGTCAAAGTGGGTTCGTGTAAATGATCGATGGAATGTGGATCATGGATCATGATGGAAAAGACAGTACCTGAGGTTTTCCTCTTCTGTAATGGGAGTTGGGACCCGCTTCCCACTGAGCTTCCTAAGATCAAGATTCCCCAGAGAAAAGAATTCAGTTAGAAAAAAAGAATAACAAATACCCATTACACTGTAGTATTTAAGTCAATGATTCTGAGAAGGGTTAGAAGTTCATTATCATGAAAATGGTTATCTTCCCCTGTTGCTTTAAAACAGCAGAAAGTTTAAGGAGTACAACTAGAAGAGAAAGAGAAACTTCTACTGTTCTTTCTGTCCACTGTAATGATTAATACACAAGTCACTCTTAACACTCCAATTATCTAATAGCTCGTTCTAACCTATGTCTTAGCAACATCAGTGTAGCATTTGATACTTTTGACTCTCCCTATTATTTAAAATTCTTTAGTGTTTTGATTTCTGCATTAGCCTTGTTTATCTCTTTGACTGGGGTCTCTTCTTCTGCCTGTCTCTTAAATCCTGAAGTTACCTAGGGTTTCATCTTTGTTTTTCTTTTTACTCTGCACATTCACTGGCTAATCTTGTCTGTGTCCATGGATTCTGCTACCAGCCTGGCTGAATGATATTTACATGTAATGCCTTGCTACAAATCTCTCCCCCAAACACTGATCCGTATAGCCAACCACCTACTTATCATCATTATTCCAAGGCATCTCAGCATCAGCCTCAGTCTAGGGTGGACAGCATTCTTTATCTTTCTCCTCCACCTATTTTCCCCCATATTTTCTATCTTATTCAGCATTGCCATTATTTGTCAAAACACCCAATTAAGAAGGAAAACATTCTAGATTCCTCCTTTTTTACTGCCCAGATCCAAAGGGCAATTAAGTCCTTTTAACCTTTACTCTATAATATATCTGCCCCCTCCTCTCCAACCAAAATTATTACTTTTTACGCAAGCTCTAGGCCCAACATAGGGCTTGAACACATGACCCCAAGATCAAGAATATGCTCTACTATGCTCTACTGACTGAGCCAGCTAGGTGGCCCCACAACTAAAATTATTTGTTTACATGTTTCATCAACCACACTAGAGCACAATTTTCTTGAGATCAGAAATATGTCTTTCTCAAATTTATATCTGCATAATTGAGAAGTGAGACCACCTGTCAGTATGACTTCCTATAAAAATTAAAATGTAAACTGATAAAAAACTGTTTCAGGAAATTCTGGCAAACCATTTTATTTAGGAAACTAATTTGCTCATTGGGGAAAACTGTTACCTTATTGGACAGCATCCTTCTCACTTGGGCATACAACCCATTTATCAGACAACCATTTTCTCATCAAGAACCTTAAATTGAGGGGCACCTGGGTGGCTCAGTGGGTTAAGCCTCTGCCTTCAGCTCAGGTGATGATCCCGGAGTCCTGGGATCAAGCCCCACATCGGGCTCTCTGCTCCACGGGGAGCCTGCTTCCCCCCACCCCCTCTCTCTGCCTGCCTCTCTATCTACTTGTGATCTCTTTCTGTCAAATAAATAAACAAAAAATCTTAAAAAAAAAAAAAAAAAACCAACACCTTAAGTTGAGGTGTGCTTGGGTGGCCCAGCCAGTTAAGTGCCTGACTCTTAGTTTTGGTTCAGGTCATGATCTCAGCATCATGCAATTGAGCCCCATGTTGTACTCTTCATTCAGCAGAGTCTGCTTAGGACTCTCTTCTCTCTCTCCCTTTGGCCCTCCACCACGTTCTCCATGCTCATTTTCTCTCACAAATAAATAAGCCTTAAAAACCTTTAAATTTATATATCCACTAATCTTAAAAAATTGTATTAGACATTTTGTCCAATTCCAAAAACCTTCCACTGTCAAAAACAAACACCATTTGAGTTCATTCCACAAAACCCTATAAATATCTTTCGCTAACTTCTTCTTTGAGATACTGAGATCATCAATATAGTTTTCTCCCTTGCTGCTGTTCATCCAATAAGTTCAGCTTTGCCTGATCAACAGGATTTTTGTAGATGCTCTAAGAAAGCCAACAATCAACAGACACAAACACAGTCCCTGACACACAATATTAACTCAGCAAAGATTTTTTTTCATTAAGTAACTAGGCAGAGATTTCAGTAGAGTGTTGTGTAAGAGAAATGTGGAAAGGAAAGATAGATGCTTTTGCTCATTTACACTAAAGGGACCCTGTGTGACCTGGCAGAAGTATTTCATGGTTTTCACATAATAAGGAAATGTTGAAACCCAAGTGCTAAAGGTATTTGGCATTTTCTACTGCTCAATGTGAAATAATTACAGACATGATTACTCATTATTCCTGATTTTTGCTTTTCCCTAGGCCAGACTGTAACAAGCAAAATGAGTCCTGTTCTTAGGATTCCATTTTCTACTTTATTCATCTGTCCTTCCCTGTGCCTGTGCTTTTTAAGAATCTGACCTTTTCACCTACAGTGAGGATTAAAAATTGTTCTGATAGGCTCATCTACATTATATTACCTTACTAGAATATGTTTGGATATAAAGGTGTTTTTATGTTAAGAATGAATGAATCAATCAATAAGCTTTTCTGAATGAGCCAACAGTGAGCTTTGCAGAGAATAGGGAAAGGGAGGTGGATAAATTATACATAGTTGATCCTTGATATGCTGAAAAGGATTGTCATGAGACCCTAAATCTCTGAATTCACAAATATCAGCAGGCCTTACTGTTCCCTCAAGGTCATAAATGATGTCAAAGCAAATTCCCACTGAACTGCAGATACAGCGTTGATGAGCAGTCAGCTTGACTAACTTACTAACTGTAATATTGCTTTTCCACGCCACCCTTCATATACATCCCCAAACCTCTTGCATCAGCAAAATTAGAAATTATGTTATAAATTTTTGAACACACAGTAACTATTGAAACCTAAATATTAAATTGGTGAATGACATGATTTCAATGTGTAGGACTAGCTCTCATTTACTCAATTACCTGATAATTTTTCTGAAATTAGAATCCTGAACTTAAAATGGTTTTATTTTCACCTTGAAGGAAGGCATCATGCCGAACACAGTAGGTGTTCAAGTGTTTACTGAAGACATAAATGATTTTCCCCAGGTGAAGTGAAATACAGAGCATAATGATAATTTGCCTCAGGTCATACAAGGAGTCATTGGTGGTGCCCGAAATGGTAACTACACATGGATTTTCCTAGGAAAATTCCTGTTCGTACCCATTTTTCCAATCAGTTCTACCTAATTTTTTTCTAGAACAATAGTGTCCCAATTTAGATAGTAGATTATAAGATCACCCACTGTATGACCCTGATTTTTTTCTCTACATTTGAAACTTATTAATTGTTTTTTTTCTGTTTTGTCTGGAAAATATCTTTCCTGGAGTTAAAAAAAAAAAAAAAAGCAGTCTTTAGGCTAACTTGTTCCCTGTGAATAAGAAAGTATAGAGAGCTAACTCCTATTGTGGAACTTAATCCAGGGGATATGTGCCCTGAAATTCAGGAACTCAGTATTTCATACCCATGAAATACTAGAATATTTAAATAATCTTGAAATTAGAACACACTTACCCCCTCCACACACACACTTGCCAATCTTCCCTGATGATGTTTAAATAAATGATCTTCCTTTATTATCTATCAGGTGGAAGGAATGGAACTGGCCCTCAGTCATAACATTCTTAAAGCTCAATGAAATGATTAATCCATATATGGACATACATGTGTGATTTCTGTATGGGCTCACATAGAAGAAACATGAAATTACCGGATAGATTTTGCAAGAAATGCAGTGAACTTGTCACTGTTTTCCTTCCTGGAGGAAAAGTTTCTTTTGCACTTTTAGTTCATGCTGAGGCTGAAGATTTGCCTGCATGGGCCAATAGAAGATAGACATTTATGTACTCATTCATGCAGTGAGTATTTATTGGGTATTTGCTATGTAATAAGCACAATTCCAGTTTCTAGCAGACACTGAGATGGATAAAACAGAATATCAGTTCTCAAGTATCTTTTGATATATGGGTAGGGCTGAAAAGCTGAAGTTTTATTTTCTTACAGAGAAGTAAATGAAAGGAGATAATATTTGAGAGCTATACCGATTTTAAAAGGGCTTATGTTCCCAAGTTTTCAGGTCATCTCCTGTTATCTCCAGAGGTACCTACATAAGGCAAAATCATCTTTCCTGGGAGGGTTCTTTTTACTTTTCGTACAGATTCATACGATTCACAAATATCATGACTTAGAAATTATTGTAAATTGCATTTATGTTCCAAAGGAACAAACTCTTGTTTCAAGGAGTAGAACTTCAAGTAATTCTTGAAAATGGAAAACAACTCTTCAGCTATCATTTTGGCATAAGTATGACCTTCACCAAAGACTGTATCCATCAAGTAAACTTATTAGTCACACTTGCCCGTGTGGTAAATCCTAAACATCACTTGGTCACTTATTCCAGTGTATACAGCTTTTAATAGCACTAAATATTTCGTAGGAATAAGACTCCTTTCTTGTGTGAATTCCAGGCCTGATTCTCTTGTTTTTGACTCCAAAGAGAGGGAAACAGTGTGACACCTATCCTAGGAAGAACAGTCTTAATGCTTCCACTAATTGAACCACTGGCATGTTATGGAGGTTCATAAAACACTGAATTATACCTTCTGAAATAAAACAAGTTTGAAACAGAAAAGGAACAATTTCAGGCTATATAAAAGCCAAAAGTGTGTCAAGGCAAAAAACTGCCATGAGAAGAGGGAGCCAGAACAAGGATCTTAGAGACAATGAGACTGTTGGTAGGCACTGACACACAGAGGAAAGCTAGACAGAAAGGAGAGGTCAGGAAGTGTGCAGAGAGTTTCATAAGAGGATGATTCTGTATGGCAGGATTTAACTTTAGGCTGCAAATGATCCCTGTTTGGAATAAATAAAGATATTTTTTAAGTAATGAAGGTAAGAATAATACATTCTTATTAAAACATAAATACATTTAAGAGAGAAAGAACAACCAAAATTATTTCTCATTATACTGTCCCTTCCCAGCTCTGTGGATGTTTTAGTAGAGTGGATTCCAGATTTAGTCTGGGCATTTTAAAAGCATGGTTTCAATCAAGTCTGTATCACGTGGACTTTTTAAAATTTAACATTATAATAATAAGCATTTTCCACATTAATTATGCATTTATTTTATTTCATCAAGTACATCTACCATAGTTTTATTTAATAATTCACATATATTTATACCTTTGAATAAGCTCACATTCATTACTATAAATCATTTGGCTATTAACATCTTCATACTTAACAGTACTTTTCCATCATATTTGCACTTAGAGGGTGAGGAGACCAAACACAGACTGTGGATGCGATTTGATAAGATTTCAAGTTCTGCCACTTACAGCGTTTGATTCTAAATAGTGTGTCTGACTCCTCTTGAGTTTGGTTTCTTAAAATATAAAGTGTTTATCACTGTGATCATTTTATATTACTATTTTGAGAATTAGTAAGTATAAAGTGCTTACTTAGAATGGTTGTTGCCACATAGTGGATGCTTAGTAAATTATGGTTATTGTCAATATTGTTATTAGTATTGGGTTTGATATTATATGGCTCTTTTGGAGATAATGGGGATACTTGAATAAAACTATCTCTTGTATGGGGTACCTGGGTAGCTCAGATGGTTAAGCATCTGCCTTCAGCTCATGTCATGATCCGGGGCCTGGGATGGAGCCCCACACTGAGTTCCCTGCTCTCTCTCTGCCATTCCCTCTCCTTGTGTTTTCTGGCTCCCTATCTCCCTGTGAAATAGATAAATAAAATCTTAACAACAGAAACAACAACAAACCTGTCTCTTGTAAGGTAGGGGGATCCTCTAAGGAAAACATGAAAAATAAGTTCAGATACATTTGTAACCTGACTTAGGAAATAGGAAGGTCTATTCAAACCCTGACCCTAAGCCTCTAGAGGTCTTTCTTTTCCAGGAGCTGCTTAGGATTCTAAAGCAAGAGTGTTTAATTACTGATTTCCTCAAAATAGTGCTTCCACTAAGTCTTTTTTTTTCTTCCAGGATAATAACCTTTTCCTATCAGATCTAATGTTTCTCAGACCAATCCTTTGAATTCTCCCTGTAGTTTTCCACTTATATAAAAGTAATTTCTATTTAAGGCTGTGATGTGACTCCTGCCCCCACCTCAGTCCCTAACCCAACATGAATAACTCCTAATTTGGGACAGAAAATAAAAATTTGGAAAAGAAAACACATTAAAAAAAGGAAAGAAAGTTTGAAATGCCTAATGTCAGAAAAACAGAAACTGTATAATTTAATCCTAATTCCAAATCCTTTTCTAGCACAATGCACTAGATGTCCAAGAGCTGAAAGGAGACTGCATAAAAGTACTTTGGTAGATATTTTATTACTGAAATCTTAATATATATATTTTTGCATTCCTGTAAGTCCTTCAAAGATTTATTCTCTCAATTATCAATCAAAAGAACTCATAAAGGTAGAGCCAGTGGACCAGGCAGGATTAGAGCTGCCTGGGAAGACAGATGCACTTGCCACGGCATCTGAGCTTTAAACAACCTTATTCACTGCTCATTCCTGGACCAAGTGACAGCTGACAGACAGAGTGGCTCATGATGAACCATTTAGATTTTTTAAAAGCCACAGGCTCTTCTTCTTAGGCTTAATTAAGATTGAGGCTAAATGGCTTGATTCCTAAGTCTTGTTTGTGACAAATCAGAAACCTGTTTCCTTTAAAAGAAAAAACAAACTAGCAAATGGAGGGCTTAAAAAGTTATTAAGATGTGTTTTCTTTCATTTTTTGTTTTTTTTTGAAAAGTGACAAAAAAGGACATGACCTTACTCAAATTTTGGCAACTTTACTGCATTGCTACCTGCTTAGAATTGGATATTACTTTGCTTCCTTCCTAGGAGTGAGTGGCAGTTGTGAAGGGTTTGTGAGTTTTGTAATATTCTCAATGAAGATGTTGAAAGGCCTTGTCCTCTCTTTATAGATTTGCTTCCATGAGCATATCACAACTGTCATTGACATAATTAAAATATTTTGATGTTTTAATATTTACATATCAAAACATGCATAGTGATATATAGTATTTATAAAAACAAATCTTTTTCTAATACTGAAATAGAACTTCATCATTTTCTCCTCAAACTCATGTTCCATTGAAGGTGTGTCCTAAAACTTTGGGAAATCTTCCTAATACATTCTATGAAACCAGCATTACCTGGATACCAAAACCAAAGCCACTACAGAAAAACCTACAGGTCAATATCCTCAATGAAGATGGAAATAAAAACCCTCGGAGCACCTGGGTGGCTCAGTGGGTTAAGCCTCTGCCTTCTATTCAGGTCAGATCCCAGGGTCCTGGGATCAAGCCCTGCACTGGAATCTCTGCTCAGCAGAGAGCCTGCTTCCTCCTCTCTCTCTGTCTGCTTGTGATCTCTGTCTGTCAAATAAATAAATAAAATCTTTAAAAAGAAAAAAAGAAAAGAAAAACCCTCAACAAATAGCAAAGCACAATCAATAATGTATTAAAAGCATCATTCACTATAATCAAGTGGGATTTATTCTCAGGATGAAAGGATGATATCTACCAAAAGAAAATCGCTAATTTGAATAAATATATGTACCCCTATATTTTTTACAGCATCATTTACAATAACCAAGTTACAGAAGCAAACTAAATATCCCCTGATTGAAGAATGGAGAAAGAATATGTGGTGTACATATACAACAGAATATTAATAAGCCATAATAAACAATGAAGACTTGACCATTTGTGACAACAAAGAAGGATTTAGATGATACTATGCTAAATTAATTAGGTCAGAGAAAGAAAAAGACCATATAACTTCACATACATGTAGAACCTAGATAAATCAGAAGCAGACTCACAAGTACCCTGAACAAACTGGTGGTTGCTGGGGGGCAGAAGGAGACACAGGCTTGCAACCATGGGATGAATACATAATGGGGATGAAAGGTACAGCATAGGGAGTATAGCCAGTTGGTATTTAATAGTGTTGTACAGCGACAGATGGAAACTACACTTGCTATGAGCAAAACATACTGTATACAGTGGTTGAATCACTATGTTGTACACCTGAAAATAACATTGTGTGTCAATTATACTTTAATTTAAAAAACAGGTGGAGAAGAAAGGATGGCACAAATAATGAGGCTCCATGAGCAGAGTAGGAATTGAAGATAAGGTTGACCTAAAGATGCTAGCAAAGATAAAGAACCTTTAGATGGAGAAATGAATGACTCCTGACAAGTAATGAATTACCTAAAAGAGTAGAAGTAAGAGGCAAATGTTTTATTTGTAGAAAGTTTCCAGAGAGCATAGGGATCTGGTGGTAAGGAAAGGGAAAATCAGACTTGAGCAAGTGAAACACCTGTTGAAAATCCCCAGTAAAGTTTACTTACCTCTTTGAAGAGACAAAATTCTTAGCTGCCCATTAGGATAAATTACTGGGATTCTTAATCTCCCTTTAACAAAGTGTCTGCTTTCGCACACTCTTGGTTAAGAGACAGCCTCTTTAATACTAAATCATGGAGGCAGAATTGACTGATGTGATAGTATAGGATTAACAGAAACTGACATAACATCACATGGGTTCAAAGATTTAAAGAAGAAAGAAAATGACTTTTAGTCATCTTAATACAACTCATTTTTTATAGTAATCTTTAGAGGTCTTTTAGAGGTCTCCTAATTCCATTTTTCTATCTCTGGTAGAAAATATGTCACTTTTTCTTTTTTTTTTTTTTTTAACATTTTGCCAAAGATCCAAATGTCTGCATCTGATTGTGTTGTCAGACAGCAAGTTTTTAGCCTTCTATGTTAACATGTTATGTTTTCAACATTCAAAATAGATTTTTTTTATGGTGGTAGTTGCATTAGGACATAATGGAAGTTGTTTGCTTTTGTTAAAGTAAGAGAAAAAAATGGAGTGAAATGAACCATTTTTTTTCTATGCTAGTTTTTCCTATGAAGATTGTTACTGATGATATGGCAGAAAACATATTGCTGTATTAACAAGGTCACTCAGTCACAAAATCCCATTAATGTAGAAAATGACAGAACCAAGCTATGTGGTGACAAATAAGGCAAATTCTCACCTTGTATTCTTAACATTCCTTGATCAAATTCACATAGATAGCAGGGAAGCTGAGAACAAATTCAGGGAATGTGCATGACTCTGTTAAAAAACAAAACAAAACCATAATTCATATATCTTCAGGATTGAGTATCTTCTCATTTTACTTTTTCAAAACATAATGATAACAAATTAAATTGAGAAATATTTTGTAATTTATGTTTATATAGAAGATTTATCTACAGAAGTATAAAGGAACCTGCTGAGTAGAAAATTTCAAAATAAACATATACAGTCATAATATCCCTGACATGTTTACTTTTTTTGGAACTAAAAGCACCAAATAGTCATTTGCATTTTGAACGATAGCAAACACATTTCAGACTTAGCTGTCAATTTAATGAAGCCTCAAATATTGATTTTAGCAAAACAGTAAAGTAGGAAATAAAAATAAAAAAGGATCATTATAATGATACCCCAGCGCGAATAACTATGGTCACTTCAGTCAATGATAAACTGATTTTAGTGGTATGGACTAGACAAATAAAAATAAATATTGTCTTGACTTAGTTTAAGCTGAAAAGAAATCTTTCAGGTTTATGGCTTCTTAAATTGTTCTGAATGTTTAACATCCCATGAAAAAGAAGCAAACAATGAAGATACTTCCTTCAAGAATACAAAACCAGTATACTCAGGCAAAGACTTGTAATCCAGATTTAACATCTTTTCTATGTTTGCATTGCTAGAGGGTCTTTTTTGACTATGCTCAAAGTGTTTCCATGTACACGTTACTAACAATTTTACTTTGGGTTTTAAACACCTGGCAGTCTGCCTGATCTTAGTATTCAAGATTATTTCTTTTAATGCTTTATGAACTTTGGTTGATTATAGATAAACTACACATTTTAAGAATAAACTAGTCTTTCCTGTAGTGATAGCATAACTGCTTGGGTCCATCAAATATTTCCATTTCCCACTGGACACCAGAAAAAGTTCAGTTAGATGGTTATTAACTATATGGCTGACATAAAAGAGGATCATGAAAAGACTAAGTTTTGCATCTATCTCCCAATCAATACTAAGCACGCTATGTATGGAAAGATTTCTTGAAACCTCAGAATGCTTCAATCCTGTCTTTATATTGAACTGGGAATTTCTCTATGAAGACAGCATCATAATAGCCCTTATGTAGGTTAACCCTGTATCAACCCTGTTCTCTTTCCATATTTAAATAGAATTTATGGAATGAGAAAGAGATGGTGTTACAGCTGATTATTTTACTTATGTCACAGCCTCAGTTACTGATCTACCCACTCTGGTTTGTTGTATAAAATGTGTAGTACCTCTTAATTCAACTCTTGAATTTTTTCAAGAGTTGCACCTATCTGGAATATTCTTACCATGATAGTAAACTCATCTGAAATCTAACCTTCCCTAGAAATCCATGTGAAAGTGTACGTATGTGACCCATGATACATTTCCCACTACCAGGGCCAGCAATGACTTGCTCTATTTCCTTAGGCCACTTATATTTGCCCTTATTAGAGACCCCCTTGTTTCATTTCTAGCCTACTTATAAAATACTCAACATCAAGCATTTCAACTTACATGTTCTTTTCCACAAAGGAACATACTCTACATACTCTTTTAATAAAATATTTCAGTTATTCTTAAATTTTTACTTTAATTATTGAGAAGCCCCAAACTACATCTCTCTCTCTCACATTTTATAAATATATATGGATTCCCTTGCCTCTAAAATTTCAACCAATTTTTCCCCTGGATTTATTTGATTTGTATTTTTCCTGATGTAATATTTTAGCCCATTAAAAACGTGTGGTATCGGGGCACCTGGGTGGCTCAGTGGTTTAAGCCTCTGCCTTCAGCTCAGGTCATGATCTCAGGGTCCTGGGATGGAGCCCCACATCAGGCTCTCTGCTCAGCGGGGAGCCTGCTTCCCGCTCTCTCTCTGCCTGCCTCTCTGCCTGCCTCTCTGCCTACTTGTGATCTCTGTCTATCAAATAAATAAATAAAAATCTTTAAAAAAATGTGGTACCTCTCTTTTATTTTTTTTTATTTTTTATTTTTATTTTTTTTAATTTTTTTTCAGTGTAACAGAATTCATTGTTTTTGCACCACACCCATTACTCCATGCAATACATGCCCCCTCCATAATACCCACCACCTGGCTCCCCCAACCTCCCACCCTCTGCCCCTTCAAAACCCTTCGGTTGTTTTTCAGAGTCCATAATCTCTCATGGTTCATCTCCCCTTCCAATTTCCTTCAACATCCTTCTCCTCTCCATCTCCCCATGTCCTCCATGTTATTTCTCATGCTCCACAGGTAAGTTAAACCATATGATAATTGACTCTCTCTGCTTGACTTATTTCACTCAGCGTAATCTCTTCCAGTCCCATCCATGTTGATACAAAAGTTGGGTATTCATCCTTTCTGATGGAGGCATAATACTCCATAGTGTATATGGACCACATCTTCCTTATCCATCCGTCCATTGAAGGGCAAGACATGATACTTTATATGGAAAACCCAAAAGACTCCACCCCCAAACTACTAGAACTCATACAGCAATTCAGTAACATCAATATACAGAAATCAGCGGCTTTCTTACACACTAACAATGAAAATACAGAAAGAGAAATTAGAGAATTGGTTCCATTTACTATAGCACCAAGAACCATAAGATACCTGGGAATAAACCTAACCAAAGAGGTAAAGGATCTGTACTCGAGGAACTACAGAGCACTCATGAAAGAAACTGAAGAAGACACAAAAAGATGGAAGACAATTCCATGCTCTTGGATAGGAAGAATAAACGTTGTTAAAATGTCTATAATGCCTAGAGCAATCTTACTTTTAATGCCATTCCGATCAAAATTCCACTGGTATTTTTCAAAGAGCTGGAGCAAATAATCCTAAAATTTGTATGGAATCAGAAGAGACCCCGAATTGCTAAGGAAATGTTGAAAAACAAAAATAAAGCTGGGGGCATCACGTTACCTGATTTCAAGCTTTCTACAAAGCTGTGATCACCAAGACAGCATAGTACTGGTATCTCTCTTTTAATTAAAAGATGACTAAATAAGTAGAAGATTAATATATGTGTGTCCATGATTCATTGAAAAACCTGTTGACTACTATGCCAAGTTTTTACAGAAGTCGGTTCCTGTTTCTAATAAATTCAATCTACCAGAAAAAGCTAGATATATACAAAGGTCAGATTAAGGAACAATTTTACATATGAAAAGCAAGTGATTGTATTACATGGATTCAGTCCGAGACAAATGGTTCCACTGGGTCATGTATAATGGGGCATGAAGGAGAATGGAATTTGCTTAGATGAATTTTGGGTGGAGAATTTTTAAGATGGAATTGGTATAAATCAAAGAAAAGAGAAAAGATTCTTATTTACAGTTTAATGAATTAGAACCTTCCCCAAAAATCTGAGAATAAATAGGATTGGTTGAAATAGATATTATTTAAATAAGAATATGTTCAAATAAACCATGAATTAGATAGATAGAAAAAAATATAAAATTGATGAATAAATTTATGAACTGTTTTTTTTTTAGAAGAATAGTACTGTAGATAAACCTCTTAGATAACTTAAAAAAGAGAAATTTGAAAAAAATGTTAGAATGAGGAACTGGATACAAAAGAGCTTATTTCAATGAAAATAAGATACCATCTATTCAATCAGGAAATAAATAAAATGAAAAAGTTGCAATAATTACAAGATAAGTTAGCACGGGAATAAACATCTAAACTAATGAAATTGGGAAGAAGAGACATTAGGAAGTCTATACACCACATAAATTCAATACATGATAAAGATGGCAATTCAAATTAATTAGAAATAGAACAATTACTCAATAACTAGTCAAGCAACTGGCTGATCAATAAGAAAAATAGATACTTTTTTTTGAAAAATAGATACTTTTTCTCACACATACACCACATAGATAAATGAGTACATTTTTTTTTAATTAAAACAAATTGGATTCAGAGGAAACGCACCTCAACAGAATAAAGGACATATATGAAGAACCCACACCTGACATCATCCTCAATGGTGAACAACTGACAGCCTCCCCAAGGTCAGAACAAGTCAAGGATATCCACTGTCATCACTTTTATTCAACGTAGCACTAGAAATCCTAGCCATAGAAATCATACAAGAAATGAAAAGCATCCAAACACTTAAAAAAACCCGTCACTATTTGCAGATGACATACAGAAAGAACCCTAAAAACTCCACTAAATCTTATTAGGTGTAATAAAAGTATTCAGTAAAGATGCAGGATATATAATGAATATAGAGAACCTGTCACATTTCTATACATTAATCACAAAATAAGAGAATGAGATGGTGAGAAAATAATCCCATTTACAATTGCACCAAAAAGAATAAAATACCTAAGAAAAATTTTAACCAAGAAGGTGAAAGACTTGCATGCTGAAAACTATAATTCACTGATGAAAGACATTACATATGGCATAAATGGCAGCGTATACCCTGCTCATGAATTGGAAGAGTAAGTATTGTTAAAATGTCCATATTGCTCTAGGCAATCTACAGTTTCAAAGCTCTCTCTATTAAAATACCAACATTTTTCACAAAGCTAGAATAAATAATCCTAAAATTTATATGAACCCATCAAAAGACCTGAATAGCCAAAGCAATCCTGAAAAACAACAAAGCTGGAGGCATCATGATCTCAGATTTCAAGATACACTACAAAGCTATAGTAATCAAAACAATATGGTACTGGCAAGAAGTAGTCACATAGCTCAACGGAACAGGATAGAAAGCCCAGAAATAAACTCATGCTTATGTGGTCAATTAATCTATGACAAAAGGGTCAGGAATACATAGTGGAAAAAAGACAGTGTCTTCAACAAGTGGTGCTGCAAAAACTAGACAACCACATGCAAAAATTGAAACCAGACCACCTTATTAACCTTACACACAGCAAAAACAAAACAAACAAACACCCAAAATGGATTAAGGACCTAAATGTGAAAATTGAAGCCATAAAAATCATTGAAGAGAGCACAGGCTGTAATGTCTCTGACACTGGCTGTAGCAACATTTTTCTAGATAGATCTCCTGAGGCAAGGGAAATAAAAAAATAAACTGTTAGGACTACATCAAAAGCTTCTGCACAGTGAAGGAAATAATCAACAAAACTAAAAGACAAACTATTGAGTGGGAGAAGATATTTGCAGAAGACATATCCTATAATGGATTAGTATCCAAAATATATAAAGAACTGATACAACTCAACACCCTCCAAATAATCTAATTTTTTAAATGGGCAGAAGACAGAAACAGATATTCCTCAAGGGAAACATCTAGATGGCCAAGAGACACATAAAAAGATGCTCAGCATCACTCATCATCAAGAAAATACAAACCCAAACTACAATGAGATATCACCTCACACTTGTCAGAATGGCTAAAATAAAAACACAAGAAACAGCAAGCGTTGACGACATTGTGAAGAAAGAGCCTTTTGCATTGTTGATGGGAATGTAAACTGGTGCAGCCACTATGGAAACAGTATGGAGTATCCTCAAAAAGTTAAAAATAGAACTACCCTATGTTTCAGTAATTGTACTATCAAGTATTTACCCAAAAAATACAATACTAACTCAAAGGGATACATGCACCCCTATGTTTATTGAAGCATTACTTGCAGTAGCAAAATTATGGCAGCAATTCAACTATCCGCTGATAGATGAATGGAGAAAGAAGATATGGTATATATACAATGGAATATTATTCAGCCATGAGTAATGAAATCTTACCATTTGCAACAACATGGATAGAACTAGAGAGAATAATGCTAAGTGAAATAAGTCAGAGAAAGACAAATAACATATGATCTCACTCACATATGGAATTTAAGAAACAAAACAAGTGAACAAAGGAAAGAAAAGAGAGAGACAAACCAAAAACAGACTCAGCTATAGAGAATTAATGGTTACCAGAGGAGAAGTGGGGGGGGGGGCGTGGATGAAATAGGTGATGGGGATTAAAAGTACACTTATCATCATGAGCACCTAGTACTGTATAGACTTGATGAATCACTGTATTGTATAGCTGAAACTCATATAATACTTCATATTAACTATACTGGAATTTAAATGAATTTTTAAAAATCTCAATTATGCAACACTGACATGACATTGACAACACACACATATATGCATACACATTTCTGGTTTTAGAAATGTTTTTGGATGTATAGGTATACATATGAACGGGAATACAAGTGTGTACACAAACAAATATATTCTCAGGAGTTTTTATCTTTCCCAAAGAAAATTATTTTAACGCAAATTGAAGAGGAAAGTTTGAAAGGGTACTGGATGGGTCATCAATTCTCTAGGAAGCTTGGGCAATAAAGGTCAGAAATCAATACTAAGAAGCACAAATCATAGCAAAATCGTGATATAGGAGCCTTCTTCTGCCACTCCTGCCTTTGGAAATGATCTCACTGCCAGTGCTGGAAAGGATTCTCTTCTGCCCTTGCTTTTCCGTCTCACATCTGATTCCCAAGTCTCAGTACTGAAGCCTTGCCCTGGTTACCAAGGGAGTAAGTGATAACAGCTATTTGATTGTGACTTCTGTAGTGGGAGGCAGCCCTGACTCTCACAATAACTTATCCCTCAAAAACAGAAAGACCAAGGATTTGCAGATTTGCTTATGAGTATCCTGTAAGTGTGTTTTTCTTCCTGGGCTTTGGTAACATTTGGTATTATTTTGTTATGTATAAATCATACTGTCAATGACATTTTATCTAAAACATCTTACACAGTGATTTGGTAAGTATTTTGTGGTACCTGTAACTGTGTTGCATGCATAAGATACTTCCCCATTCAGGAATGTGTAGCTTGGGAGACTAGCCTATATGAAATACTTAAGGAATAAGACAGCATGTATTAAATTTTGCAATTCTGATATAATTGTTATTTGCTGGAAAAGCTTAGGTAAGAGATTTAAATGATTAGAACAGCAGAGACTTCATAGAAAAATTACTGACTGGGAATGGAGTTTAAAAGATGGATAATATTTACTACATATTGCCTTTAAGTCATTATATAAGTATATATAGACATATATATTTACATTAGTTATTCTATCTTCATCCTACACAGAGTACACTTAGTGAGCTGGTTACTACATTTTATGTAGTTCATGTCATGGATGGATTCAATTTTTCCTCAAACAATCCACTGATTTTTATGATAAGATCCCGAGCTAACTAAACTCTTATTTTATAAATAAAACTTTAAACTTTTAATAGAGTACAAATTTTAAATGTATATGTCTTGGTAAATCTTCACAAGCACATTTCCATATCCCAGAAGCCTCAATTGTGCTCCTCCTAATCACTGCCTTTGCACAGATAACCAGTATCTTGACATCTCTTGACACAGTTTTTTGTTTTTGAACTCTACATAAATGGAACCATAGAGAATATTTAATTTTGTTATAGCTTCTTATAGTCAGAATTATATTCATGAGATTTATCTATGCTACATTAAACACTGCTTATTCCCACTCATCACTATGTAGCATTCCATTATAGGAATACATCACCATTTATTTATCCATTCTGTTCAGTTCATGTTCAATGTTTCCAAACTTTGGCTCTAACATTATTGCTGCTGTGAACATTCTTTTTGAGAACATATGCATACTTATCTTTTAAGTAAATATTTTGGAGTGAAATTCCTAGGTCATAGGCTATGAATTTTTTTTTTTTTTTTTAAGAGGCTATGAATGTTTTAATAGATATTACCCAACGGTTTCCAAAATGTCTGCTTGGGGCACCAAGATGGCTCCGTTGGTGAGGCATCTGATCCTTGATTTCAGCTCAGGTCATGCTTTCAGGGCTGTGAGACCAAGCCCTGTGTTGGGTTCTGTGCGGGTGTGGAGGTGGAGCCTGCTTAAGATTCTCTCGCTCCCTCTCCCTCTCCACCACCCCTGCCCCCGGGAACAAAAGTTTACTCCAATGTACACTTTCTTCATTGTGTGTGAAAATTATAGTTTTCAAAATCTTCCCCAGGGCTTGATATTAGCTGTTGTTTTTTGTTTGTTTTGGGTGTGGGTTTTTCATGAGTGGGTTTTTTTTTTCCTATTTTAATATTTACTATTCTAGTGCTTGTGTAGTTTCTCTCTATGGAATTACCTGGTTTTATTAGGCTAATTAATGAGTTAAAGCACCTTTCCATATGTTTATTGCACATTTTCTTTTCTTTCTTTCTTTCTTTATTATTTTTGTAAGATTGGCTGTTGAAGTCTTTTGGCCATTATTTGGTTGTCTGTTGTTACGGCTTTATAGTGCTTTCTACATTCTGGATGAGTTTTATTTGTACTGGGAGTATTTTCTATTTTCTACTCATGTTCTCCCTCTCTTAACTGTGTTTTCTGATTAATAAAATGTTCAGTTTTTTGAGGTCTAGTTTATCAATCTTTCCTTTTATGGTTGATACTTTTGTATATATGTCCTGCTTAAAACATGGATATCCACTTGACCTAGCATCAGCTGTTGATAAAACCATAATCTTACCCATGTACTACAGTGGATTTCTTTCCCCACAACCAAGAGACTGGATTTTCTGTGGGTCTTTTTCTAATCTCTCCTATTCTGTTCACTGGTCAGTATGTATATGCTTACTGATATAGGAAACCATCATCCTCTGTGATGGCAATGGAGATAGAGAATAACTTCCAGGCAAGGATTAAATCCAGCACACTCAGGCAGAATATGATCTAAAGAATACCCTAAAGGCATGGTTGTAAAGTCACTCTCTCACCTTTCCCTCTAATCAGTTGCTGAAGATCTCAAGTTCTTGCCAAGGTTATTTAAATCCTTGGCACTTTTTCTCCCTGCCTTCCCCACTGTCACCAGGATAATCATTCCTCTCTTTCACTCCTTACAATTACTTCCTTTCCTATAAGGTGTGGCCCAACTTCCCAAGCTGAGAAGCAGAGTCAGCCAAATCACTATTTTACCTCCTTCCCCTCTAGCCTTTATCTTCCAGCAGAGTCAGTAGCAGTTGCTGGAACCTTAAAGTTTACTCACACAAAACTGTGGCTTTACCCTTGTGTTTCTTTGTGAAGAATTTTCCACTCACCTTCTGACAAGCTCTTACTCATTCCTAAAGCCCCAGCTCAAATTATAAATTCTATATGAAGCTATTTCTCATTCCATCTGACAGAAATTAATCATTTGCTTCTATTTACTGGGTACAAACTGATATTATTTCTCTGGTATCATATCCATCTTCATATCCCAAATACCTGGGAAGGATTAGGTTCTTAATAAATATTGGTTGAATTGAATCAAGTTGATGAATTTCGATCATCCTCTAACATTACTCACCCCCTTCCACACATGCATACAAAACCAAATGGATTGGAGTTAAAAATTAAACATAAAAAAAAAAAATTCAACATTAAAGCTTCGACATAGTACAAGATATAACTGAATACTAAACTTCAGTATTTAGAATGTCAAACTTTTAGAATATTTATTATGAAAGTTTTTTCTTAAAGTTTTTTTTTTTTAAAGTAATCTCTACACCTAATATGGAACTTGAACTGAAAACCCCAAGATCAGGAGTCACATGCTCTACTGACTAAGCCAGTCAGGCACCCCTTTAGTAAAGCTTTTTAAAGGGAGCACACTGAACTTTCAAATAACCATCACCCAGACACAATTAACAAGATCTTGTAACATTTGCATCATATGTCTCTTTTTTACATTATTTCCTTTGCTAAATGATCTTAAAGCTTATCAGTGTTGGTGGGTCATTTCACTTTTATGTATAATCAGTATGTATTTTTTAAACATATATACATGTTCTTACAAAACTATATTGTCATTATCATACCTGACAAAGTAATTCTTTTTCAGTGTCACTAGTGTCCACTCTATAAGAAAATTTCTGCAATTATCTAAAAAATGCCTTATTTTAGTTGGTTTGTTTTTTCCCTTTTCTGTTTTATACCATTTTGAACTCTAGATTTTGTATTTTCAATGTGTTTTAATCAGTTGTATTCTTCAGATTATTGGTGCTCAAATTGCTCTTCCTTTGACCAAACACTTTGAGTGTGTCTCCTGTTTTTTGTTTGTTTGCATTAGCCCATTTTTCTTGAAAATTTCCTTGCTTTCTGGCTCAAGATATGTCAGCATAATCCTGCTTTAGAACTGGAATCAGCTATTCCTCCAAGGAACCCTGGGTACAGAGTTACTCATTGCTTATGGGTTGTCATTGAATCCAGGCTTTTGGGGGACAAAACTTGAAAATTGAGTTTTCAAAACAAAACAAAATATTGGAGACGCCATACTGGTATTTCTAATTCATATGTAACATTACAGTATTTTTACTTGATTTCTTTGATTTTACCCTTTTATCTATTTTTACACTTAAGCTTTTGACTCCTATAGCAGTAATATGATTTCTAACTTGCATTTTCCTAACCTCTACATAAAATAGATTTTTAAATTTCAGTATCAATATAACAATTACATTGCATAATGAAATTTAGCATATATACTATTAATGTAAAAATGAAATAAGAATATATAGCATAAATTCTGTGTTTTAATGTCAGTTGACATAATTCTCATCTGTGTGTGTTGATATTGCAACTTGACTGAACTCCAAATTCTCAATCAGGTAGGAAGGGAAGAATAGAGGCATTCTTGACAGAAAATGACTTAGGAAATTTACTTCCTATGCAATAACTATTAAGGAAGTTATCTTGAAGATTTCCCCCCAGTAAAATAAAATCAATTAAAGTAAAATAAAATTAAAAAAAAAAAAAAGCCAAAAGTGATTTAGGAACCACGAAAAAGTGCATTAACTTTAAGCACACAGAGTGAAGGAGACTTCACCAAATGGCAGACAGCTGGAATCCTAGCAACCAGTACAGAGAGGCAAAGGATCAGCAAGGCCTTAGACAAGGTGACAGTGAAAACAAAAGTATCTATTCCATGAACAGTTCCAAGAATGCTTGAGATACTGAAATAATTTAAAGACATAATAAAGGCACTATCCAGAAAAAAATCGAGAAAGGAGCTTAGGAAAACTAAAATCTCTGTGAGAAAGAAAATATGATTATAGAACTTAGAGTGGTTCTGCAGTGAGCCTCCCCAACTCATGCTGATTTAATGCTGCTTAGTGATTTTTAAGTTTTAGGATCTATGCATGGATTAAGTGCAGATTTAATTACGGTTATGAAGAAGACTATAAATCTTAACAGCTTTGACATATAAAAGTACCTATAGTAGAATTTAGAAGGTGAAAAAGGGGAAGACTGGCAAAGGGAAAGCAGGTGCATTCACATCCTTATTGTAAAAAGAATAAAATCAAGAGATACTACCCTGAAATGAAGATTTTAGTGTACTATTTAAATACACAAAGGAAAGAATCATAGAAAACGGAAACAAAAGCTATTAAAATGTGTGCCCTTTGGAAAAGCAGGATTAAGACTGAGGAGTGTAGGACTAGCACAGATAAGGGTTCCTTTTTTTTTTTTTTTGTAAACCATTCTGTAGTAATCATTTTATTTAATTATGTGATGGAATACATTGATAAAATGATATTAATATTTATAATAGTAGTAGTAGGTAGAAATTTCACTTCAAGTAATATATCTCACCATATGAAGCTGGGGATTACTTCCCAGGATACCAATTTAAGTTTAAATTATCAAAAGTAATAAAACAATGATGCTCAATATGGAGGCTGGAAAATAGAAACATCATCTGTCAGTAATTAGTGTAACCAAGTAAATAGAAATAAATAATGTAAATGAAATAAGATCTGTATTAAAAGAAGAAAAATGTCCATACCTGATAGAGCTGTGAATCCAAAGGGAAAAAAAAAAAGCTTACTCATTATGAGGAAAAAATTTTTTATAAAAAGCAATACTTAGATATATCTATAGATATGAATAAAGATGTGAATCTTACAAAAGAGAAAGAGTTTACAACAAAGATCCAGTAAGCCTTACTTCTTAGGTTGACTCCCAGAGACAAAGAAATTGGGCTGTCCTAGCACTTTCTTTTCTTTTTCTTTTTTTTTTATTTTTTATAAACATATATTTTTATCCCCAGTGGTACAGGTCTGTGAATCACCAGGTTTACACACTTCACAGCACTCACCAAAGCACATACCCTCCCCAATGTCCACAATCCCACCCCCTTCTCCCAAACCCCCTCCCCCCAGCAACCCTCAGTTTGTTTTGTGAGATTAAGAGTCATTTATGGTTTGTCTCCCTCCCAATCCCATCTTGTTTCATTGATTCTTCTCCTACCCACTTAAGCCCCCATGTTGCATCACCACTTCCTCATATCAGGGAGATCATATGACAGTTGTCTTTCTCTGCTTGACTTATTTCGCTAAGCATGATACGCTCTAGTTCCATCCATGTTGTCGCAAATGGCAAGATTTCATTTCTTTTGATGGCTGCATAGTATTCCATTGTGTATATATACCACATCTTCTTGATCCATTCATCTGTTGATGGACATCTCGGTTCTTTCCATAGTTTGGCTATTGTGGACATTGCTGCTATAAACATTCGGGTGCACGTGCCCCTTTGGATCACTACGTTTGTATCTTTAGGGTAAATACCCAGTAGTGCAATTGCTGGGTCATAGGGCAGTTCTATTTTCAACATTTTGAGGAACCTCCATGCTGTTTTCCAGAGTGGCTGCACCAGCTTGCATTCCCACCAACAGTGTAGGAGGGTTCCCCTTTCTCCGCATCCTCGCCAGCATCTGTCATTTCCTGACTTGTTGATTTTAGCCATTCTGACTGGTGTGAGGTGATATCGCATTGTGGTTTTGATTTGTATTTCCCTGATGCCGAGTGATATGGAGCACTTTTTCATGTGTCTGTTGGCCATCTGGATGTCTTCTTTGCAGAAATGTCTGTTCATGTCCTCTGCCCATTTCTTGATTGGATTATTTGTTCTTTGGGTGTTGAGTTTGCTAAGTTCTTTATAGATTCTGGACACTAGTCCTTTATCTGATATGTCGTTTGCAAATATCTTCTCCCATTTTGTCAGTTGTCTTTTGATTTTGTTAACTGTTTCCTTTGCTGTGCAAAAGCTTTTGATCTTGATGAAATCCCAATAGTTCATTTTTGCCCTTGCTTCCCTTGCCTTTTGCGTTGTTCCTAGGAAGATGTTGCTGCGGCTGAGGTCGAAGAGGTTGCTGCCTGTGTTCTCCTCAAGGATTTTGATGGATTCCTTTCTCACATTGAGGTCCTTCATCCATTTTGAGTCTATTTTTGTGTGTGGTGTAAGGAAATGGTCCAATTTCATTTTTCTGCATGTGGCTGTCCAATTTTCCCAGCACCATTTATTGAAGAGGCTGTCTTTTTCCCATTGGACATTCTTTCCTGCTTTGTTGAATTAGTTGATTGTAGAGTTGAGGGTCTATTTCTGGGCTCTCTGTCCTAGCACTTTCTTTTCTTGACATTTGGTGAATATACATCAACACCTACATAGGGCTGAATAAAAAAAGTAGTGATTCAAGAAATTGAGATGGAAACCAGTTGTGTTCTCCCATGAAGAAAACAACAACAACAAAAAATTATCAGATTCAAGCATGCAAAAAGTACCCCACCAATGAAATCCACTTTGCGAAAGAACCTTAAAGGGGAGATAGTGTTGTGTGGACATTAAAAGCAAGGGTTTGAAACTATTATCTCCTGGTTCAAATGTTGATTCACTTCAGTTCCTGGTGACAGGAGACTGGTCTTGTGTTTCTAGAAGTTCTAGTTATCTGCCAGAAGCAAATAGAATTCCTCTCTGCTAGATAATCACATAATACTGAGCCACAATTTATCTCTACTTTATAAGAAATATTACAGATAATGAGGAATAGACAGAATAAGCATGGACACACATATACACACACAAATTAAAATTTCAGAAGAAACTTTAAGAGATATAGGTCATAATGAAAAAGTCACACGTATGTACCCAGAATTCTAGAAAGAGCCCTGAAAGAATGGGAAGACTGATATTTGAGTAAATAACAGCTTATATTTTGCTTAACCTGAAAAAAAAATCAAGTCACAGAATCAGGAAGCATTACAAATACCAAAGAAGATAAATACAAAGAAAAAAACTCTTGGGCTGATCATACTAAAACTGCCAAAAGCCAAAGTAGAAGGGAAAATCATGAGGCCAGAAAAATGACAAGATACATAAAGAGAAGAAATAATAAGCCCATCAGGGAATGTCTCAAAGGGAACAGGGGAAGGCAGATTGTATCCTCAAAGTAACAGAGACAAAATAGCTGCCAACACAGAAGTCTGTGCCCAACAAACACACCCTAAAAGAATGATGGTAAAAAGACCCATTTTCAGACACTAGAATTTTGAGAATGAACCACCAGCACATCTGTAACGAAGAGAAAGACTTCTGGCAGAAGAAAAATAGTCCCTGGTGGAAACGTGGAGATGTAAGAATGAATACAAAAGCAATAAAAGTAAATTTAGATTATTATAAAGGAACATTAACTATATAAAATGACAAAATCCTGTTTTGGGAAATTTAAAATGTAGAGAGAAATTAAAATTCCACAGCCATTACCATTACTGAAATAAAGCTGGTTCTTAGTTCCTAAGAGAATCAGCCAGTTTTTCTTTACACTTATGCCTGACGTACATACATCAGCCCCTTTCCCTTCCTGGTGAGGGCTGAATTCCAGTGTTTCCCTCCCAGGAGCCTTAATTCTGTTGAAACTCTTTTCTTCTTAGCCTCTCAGCCAAATCTTCTAGATCAGTAAGTTTCCCAGAGGGTATAAGTGGTCTCAAATACTGCAAACCTTCACTCCCTTGGTAGCTATTCTTCATTTTATTTTCCAAAATTTGGTCCTGTTTCTCTAGGTGTTTTCTACAGGCAGTTTGGCTCTCAAATTACATCATAGTCTGCCATTCCCAGAAATGCTATGTACATTTGAAAAGTGAGTCATCATCTTTATCACTAGAATTTCTCTTTTCCAAATCACTAGAGTGTAAAGTCAATACAGAATATAATCATCAAGAAATATAAAACTAGAGAAACAAGGTAACACAAGAATAAAGCATAAAGCAAAGCAGTTGAGGTAACAAAATAAAAAGCCTATCTGATACAACAACCAGTATATACTGAAAAACTCACAGAAAGAGTAAAGAAGAGCAAACAGATTAAAAAAATAAATCTATCTAAATATTATTTATGGAATGTGCACATGAAGTATAATTCAGGAAATTTACAAGGAAAAAAATGAAGAAATACAAAGCATACACATGCAATTAAAAGACAGGAGAATTTGAAATATTTTTTCTTAAAGTAAAATATATGCTAAAAAAACATTAAATCAATTAATTTGCATGAACACTTTCTCTATAATAAATATATAACTGTCAAATCATAGAACTGTGCTGAAATATTTAAGGAAAACTGTATGACTTACAAGAAAAATTGTAACATTAAATAAGTGGGAGATACTTTCCTGTTTTTACCAAAAAAGAAAGAAACCCTCAGAGTGTATCAGCATTGTTTGGGGGAGCTCTGAATGTGTAGATGCTGGCCTTACCTCCATAGCTTGTTAAATGGCTGAAGCAGGTCCCAGACATTGTTGGTTTATAAAAACCTCCCAGGAGATAAAAATGTGTAGCCAGGATTGAGAGCTGATAATGCAGAGGTAGAGAATCCGAGTATTATTTAAATAAAGTTAATATCACCACTATAAATAATTCTGTATCCTGTAGAGGATACCTCTTTAAAAGAATACCCACAAATTATTAATAAAAATTGCTCATAAAGTCAAAAGAATGTTCAGTAAAATCCACAATGTAAAAATGGTATAGTGCATTTTCTATAAGAATATGTTAAAGTGACATTGGGAATAAAATGAAAAACATGCTTTAACAATTCTTGACTCAAAGCAAAAACTGAAACTATTATTTAATACTTAGAAAATAGAGATAAATTATAATGAATCATAATTTTGATTTATTATAACTGAGCATATATAAAATATATGGTTAACATTTTTCTCAGAGAAAAATTATTACTGAGTTTCATTACTAAATGTGATAGACAATGGAGAGGAAAGAATGTAATCATCTGGCTTCATTCACCATTTAATGGAGGGACACAACCAGAGTAGGGGGAAAAAGGCAGGTGATTTTGTTAATCTCGTCAACTAGACCTCTGAGTAAATAGACTAACAGTATTTGCTGGGAGGAAGAACCTTATCTATAGAATTCCCCTTAGGAAAATACGACCAGCTTAAAGGGTTACGGTGAGTAAATAGAGACAACATCTATGGAAATATGATGCATGGCTCACTGAGAAATGGCTTGTAAACTAATACAATTCTCTGGGTATAAAATAGAGATTTTACCTAATATAGATACCCCTTCCACTTTGTGAAGTAACTTGTGAACTTCATTTAGAGACATCATCTATTTTTTGGACCAGAAGTATATGTTTGACGTGAGAAGAAAGTGTAGAAATTGCCCTTAATGTCTCAGAACTTTATCTACTTTGTCACAGTCCTTTGGATTCCTATATCCCTGAAATTGCCAGTAAAGGCTGATGGTGAGCAAGATCTTTGATCTGGGTACATCAGATGTGACAATCCAATTATTTGTATTAGCTCAAAAATAAATGAAGAGAAAATAAATGAAGTAATATTATCTCCAAGATATTAGAAATAGAATAATGTAATAAATTTACAGAAAGTAAGAAAAGTAATGATGAAATTTTTAAAAAGATTTTATTTATTTACTTGAGAGAGAGAAGCAGACTCCCCACTGAGTAGAGAGCCTGATATGGGGCTCAATCAGAGGACTACAGGATCATGACCTGAGCCGAAGACAGATGCTTAACTGACTGAGCCACCTAGGCACCCCAGTGATGATGAAAATTTCTAGAATTTGCAAGTAAGAAAACAAAAATTAGCTGCATGGATAAATTCAAGAGCTAATTTCTAAGGAAAATAATCAGATTAATGAATGATCCATTTACTGACTCAAAGGGATGACTGTGGAGCTCTTTTTCTGTGTAGTTCCCTTATCTCTGGCACTAGGATTTCAGATACCTCCTTTACCCAAGCTGTGGTCTCTCAACTCAGCCAGTCTGTCATGCTCTGCTTGTCTTCTCTGTCTCTGCCCTGGGATCTGGGAAGGCCCCTCATGCAATAAACTGGGCTATCTGGGGGCTGGCCTCCTGTGCTTCCTTTTCTCTCCAGCACTTAGTCCTGCTGTCCGGTGTCTTAAAAAGGATGTTTCATTTGCATTTCTGGCTTTATAGTTGTTCATGATAGAAAGACCTGTTTGGTACAATTTACTTACTCATGACATGAGAAAGTATAATAAAGGCAAGAAAACCTTAAAGAAGGGAGCAGGAGACAAACATCTTTTGGAAAAAGAAGGAAAAAAGACAAGAACACCCCTCCAAACTAGTAGTGAGTAAAAAGATAAAATCTCATATTGTAATGCAAATAATGGGTTAATAAATGCCCTTAAAAACAAAAACAAAACCAGAACTGATTTAAAAATTCAAGTCAAGGGACGCCTGGGTGGCTCAGTTGGTTGGGCGGCTGCCTTCGGCTCAGGTCATGATCCCAGCGTCCTAGGATCGAGTCCCGCATCCGGCTCCTTGCTCAGCAGGGAGCCTGCTTCTCCCTCTGCCTCTGTCTGCCAGTGCTCACTGTCTCTCTCTCTCTCTCTGACAAGTAAATAAAATCTTAAAAAATAAATAAATAAAAATAAAAATTCAAGTCAAGGGATACATGTACTCTTTGGTTTATAGCCGCATTATTTACATTAGCCAAACTATGGAAGGAGCCCAAGTGACCATCACTAGATGAATGGACAAAGAAGATGTAGTATATTATTCAGCCATAAAAGAAATGAAATCTTGCCATTTACAATAACACGGATAGAGCTAGAGCTAGACTCAAGCAAATTAAGTTAGAGAAAGACAAATGCCATATGACTTCTTTCATCTGTGAAATTTAAAATCAAAACAGGGTCACCCAGTGGTTCAGTTGCTAAAGCATCTAGCTCTTGATTTCAGATCAGGTTGTGATCTCCTGGGTTGTAGGAGTGAGCCCCACACTGAACTCTATGCCCAGCAAGGAGTCTACTTGAAAATTCTCTCCCCCATCTCTCTCTTACTCTAAAATAAATAAATAAGTAAATAAGTCTTAAAAAGTGAATTTAAAAATAAAAACAAAATAAAGGGAAAAAAGAGAAACCGAGAAACCGACTCTTTACTATATAAAACAAACTGGATGGTTACCAGAAGGGAGCTGGGTAGAGAGATGCAGGGAACAGGGGATGGAGATTAGAGTACTTATCGCGATCAAAAAAATAAAATAAAAATTCAACTCAAAATACATTGCAAAAATAAATAAAAATAGGTAACATACCACTCAGTCTCATAAAGATGCAGAAAAGATTGTGAAAAAGAGAGAGGCAGGATATAATAACCATCATATGATAAATTTTTTTTAAAGATCTTATTTATTTATTTGAAAGAGAGTGAATGAGGAGAGGGAGAAAGAATCTGAAGCCAGCTCCACACAGAGCACAGAGCCTGATGTGGGGCTTGATCCCATAACCATGAGATCATGACCTAAGCCAAAACTAAGAGTTACATGCTTCACTGACAGCCACCCGGGTGCCCCCCAAAATCTTTTAATTATATGTTTTTACAATTCTGTGTTTATTTAAAATGTAGATAAAATTAATTTCTACAAATAAAATTGCTAAAATTAATACAAGAAAGGGGGGAAATACAAAAATAACAACCTGAAAAGATATTGCAAACATTCTAAAAATTAAAGAAAACAGGCCAATGTTCTTATCCTTTCCACTTCCTTAATATTTTGTAGACAAGTTCATTCAAATCTGCAAAAGAACTACAAATTTTAATCAATTAATCGTTCGAATGAATAGTGAAAAAAATTAAAACTCCAGAAATTAAAACTCCAGAATGTACTTTTGCAAAGCTAGTATTTATCTGATGCCAAATATCCAATCATGGTGAATCAATAAGGCAAAAATGACCAAGCTGTCTAAAATTCACCAAACAGAATAAATGTAAAGGTTTATTTGGGAAATTTTATAAAACAACGACAAGGTATAGACTAAAACTTTTAAAGCATATTATAATTTTATAATAAAAAATACTGCATATAAATGATCTCATTTTGACACATGATGTCATTTGACAAATGATATCATTGATGAATCAAACCTAGGGATCTTGAAAAAGACCTAAATGTACTTGTAGAAAATAAAGGTAAAAGTGACTTTTTTTTTTAACAGAAAAGAATAAATTATTCAAAACTATTTTGAGAATAACTGGGTAACACAAAATATATATAAAAATCTGATCTCACCTCATACTTTACAACAAATTCCTGGTAGCTTAAAGATTATATTAAAAAATGGGGTTTTAGAAACCCTAGGAGGAATGGAGGAGAATATTTGTGTAATTTTGCAGACATAGCTTGGCACTCTTGTTTATAAAACTCAGTTTAGGAATGGCTGTCTTGGAAACTGACAATTATTTATAGAAACTGAGTTCTGAAAGGACCTCCTTTTGTGAATTAATAAATCACAGGACATATTCATGACTTAGACTGTCCTCAAAACTTATCCTAAAGATCAAGTTTTCAACCAGAGGGGTACTAATTATTCCAAGAATTAGTGAAGACTACTAAATGGTTCTGTGTCATGTCTCTCTGCATTGTGAGGGTCTTTAGCCCAACACATTAACAACTGATACTTCCCTACCTGCTAACTGTGCTAGTGTGAAGGTCAACTAAGATAGTTGGGGGAGGAGAAGGTGGAACACCAACACCTTAGGAAGTTGCTTTTGGTGAAGTCAGTTTTGATATATGTGCAATTTTTCGATGATCAAAAAGAGAAATGGTAGATGTTGCATAACTGCTTATACCTTTTACTGTTTATAGAGGCATTTTTAATGGTCTTACCAGTTTAAGTGGTGAAATAAAATACATTCATTATTAATAAATTTACAAAAGCATTAATATATACAAAGAATACATAAATAGATTATAGGCAACATGTGAAATAACCAAACTGGGCTCAAAAAGGATACTATTCCTATAAATTACCAATACATTTTTAAAAGCAATTTATTTTAATACTTAGGTAGTTTTCATCATATATAAAGTTGCTTTTTCATATTGTCAAATAATTTCCTATTTGACATTAATCAGTGATTGCCCTTTTTCTTGATTGCTCAATATTTATACCTCAATTAATGAATGAAACATACTCTGCCCTCAAAAGGCACACATGGTCAATTTGTTTTAAAGAAATATTATACTGAACAAAACCACATGTGGATAAGAAATAAATGAGCTTTAGTCTTCTCAAATGCTGTGTTTATTTAATTAGTGAAGAGAGATATATATTATTATTTTTCATGCTTTAATTATCAGTCTCTTCTTACTAGGATTAATCCCTAATGAAAAACTCATGAAAGAGATAAATTTGAAATACAGAGCGAACTCATTTATTTTGCCTTTGAATAGAGATGGGGTCAAAACACATCCTGTACTCTGGCAGTTTTATTTATCAACAATGGAGTGTTCCTCACTGTTCAGGTCTATTGCCTGTCACTAATAAAGTCGTTGTGCACTAAGCAGACTTAAGACTTTTTGCTTTGTTATCTCTGAAAATAAATGGTGATTTTCTTTTTTCTCCTCAAGAAACATGCTTGCCACAGATAAGAGTTTTATAGCAAGAGAAGAAAAATCATTAATTGCTTCCCACCTTCCCTTCATTGTAACAGGTACAACTGAAAGAGATATTTGAAGACAAAGCAATAATCAATTCCTCTGATGATAAGTAAGATCAAGTTCAACTGACTAGGGTGTCTTCCTCTTGTTTTCTATAATAGTATTTCCTTTCCAAGTTTATCAAGGAATACATCCCCAAAATGATCTACAACTTATATCAGACTCAATGTATTTTTTGCAGTGAGAGATGTGGGAAAAATTGGAAGATAAAATTAAAAGGAAGCTAGGAGGGATATTAATATTTTCCTCTTAAGGATCATTCATAAAATCTTTGCTTCTTAGCAGAGTTATGAAAAAATAAACAGAGTTTTATATCAAAGAATAGGAATCCAGTATCCACTTTTGTTTAATGCCTTAGAAACAACAGGGAGGGCCAAACCATCCATCACATACAACCCATAATAGAATCTCTTAAAGTAATAGGAAGAGCTTCTGCTCAGCTAGTCATCTGAACAGGAGCTGAAAAATAAAGAGAGACTTGAAATGACCACTAAATAAAAAGACTATTAGATATCAACTTTTTAAATAACCAAATACCATTTAAATCATATCTTTGGAAAAATGCTTCAGAATTAAAATCTGTGAAATCAATCAAGCAAGAAACCAGAAAACCCAGACCACATGAAAAAAAAGTGCAATTGTAATACTACTACAATGATAATAACTAAACTTCCACAAAAGGAACCTTAAGAAAGTCCCTTCCAGACCTTCAAGTCATTGTTTATCATGTAGACTGCATTATACTATCAAAACACTATTCTTCAGAGTTCAGACCCTCAGCTCCTGAGAGGCATTTGGTTATATTTAATAGAATCACTTCTGCCTTTAGCAATCCCAAATCTCAGGATCTATACCAAGATATACTAGGGAATCTATGAAATCACTCATGTTCAACTATTTTAATTTGCCATTACTTATAAAAGTGGAAGATTAGAGACAACCCAAATATGCATGAAATGGACAATGAACAAATGAATGTACATTAACACAGTGAAACACTATGCAGTGGGAATGAAATATATAGAAATGAAGATCTCTATGCACATAGTGATCTTTATTATATACCATTAATTGAAAAGAGTAAAGCATAGAATAGTGTGTGAAATATTCTACCTCTGGTGAAAGAAAGAAGTTATATATAAATACATACAAGCAGTTTTACAGAAACTAACACTAAAATCATAAACCAAAAATTAGTATGAATGTTAACCTAACGAGAATAGGAGGAATCTTGGTAGAAAGGGTCAAGTCAAAAAAAAGTAAGATTTTCAAAAAACTTGTTATATAGTTTTGCATATGTGTTTTATAACACCTAAAATCTACCAAAAATTAGGAAATAAGATCTAAAAATTTAAAACCAAACCAAAGATCTTAATCTTATAAACCACAAAGAGGTAAGAATTTTTTTAAGGATTTTATTTATTTATTTGACAGAGAGAGAGAGATCACAAGTAGGCAGAGACGCAGGCAGAGAGAGAGAGGGAAGCAGGCTCCCTGCTGAGCAGAGACCCCCCCTCACCCCCCAAAGCAGGGCTCGATCCTGACCCTGAGATCACGACCTGAGCTGAAGGCAGAGGCTTAGCCCACTGAGCTACCCAGGCACCCCAGAATTATTTTTTTAAGTAGGTTCCATGCTTAACAGGGGGTTGAACTCACAACCCTGCAGACTTACGGAAATTATTTTAAGTACAAATAGAAGTACAAAGAAATCTTGGACTTCAATCAATGGTCTAGTGGAGAGTGATAATATTGACATTATAATTCTGAAACTATCTATCTATAGATAGGTAGATTAATGCAAAAAATACTGTTGAGAAATAAAATTCAGCTTAAAAGAAAAGTGATACAACTATAAAATCCCATTATTGAATAAAAAGTACTGCATTATTTGGGGCACCTGAGTGGCTCAGTTGGTTAAACATCCAACTCCGGATTTTGGCTCAGGTCACGGTGTCAGGGTCCTGGGGTTAAGCACTGAGTCAGAATCCCCCTTTGGTGTGTGGGGGGGGGGGCAGTCTGCTTGGATTCTCTCTCTCCCTCTTCCCCTCCCCTACTTGCTCACTTTCCTTCTCTCTTTCTCCCTCTCTCAAGTAAACAAATCTTTTAAAAAAATATACTGCAATATTAAATTTGAATTGGAAATAAAATATGAATTCTTGATATTTTTTCTTACTCAAAAATAGTTGTAACAGCTATCACAATAGCAATGAGCACATCAGGTGCACAGATTTTGGTCTTTAATTATCATTAGAAGCCAGAGCTCCTTGTCATAATTCTTGGAATGATTCCATAATTGGGGTGAAAAATACACAAAGTGAGATTGAAATATCTAGTTGTTAAGCATGATACGCTCTAGTTCCATCCATGTTGTCGCAAATGGCAAGATTTCATTTCTTTTGATGGCTGCATAGTATTCCATTGTGTATATATACCACAGACCTGTACCCCTGGGGATAAAAATATGTTTATAAAAAATAAAAAATTATATTAAAAAAAAAAAGAAATATCTAGTTGTAACACAAAACAAGAAAACTATTGAAGAGAAATGGGTTCTGTCAAAGGGATACAAGAACAAATATATAGAGGGAATCTCTTGGTTAATTTTGAGATAATTTGCTTATGGAAAAGAATAATGAATATAATTAATTGTAACAGACAGAATATATGAAAAGTCATGTGTTTATAATGTTATATAAGGGGGCAGGGAAGACAAAAGAGAAAACAAAATCACCAAGAATACATTGGAAGCAACTAGGATATCAGTCCCTTAATCAGAAAATTGACAAAATGAAGGGTTTAAATATTTATGCTGTCTTTCACTATAAACTGTATTTCTTAGTAAGCAAAAAAGCCCAAGGCAATAAGAGACTCTCCATGTGTGGGTGGGTGGGTGGAGGAGGTAATGTAAAAAGAATTAAAAAAAAGAAAAAAAAAAGGGGGGGCTGGGTGGCTCAATGAGTTGAAGGGCTCTTTTTGGCTCAGGTGGCGATCTCGGGATCCTGGGACGGGACTGAGCTGCTCATCAGGCTTCCTGGTCAGTCTGCTTCTCACTTTGCCTCTTCTTCTCTCCCCCGCCCTCACTCATGCTCCCTCTCTCCCTCTCTAGCTCTCAAATAAAGAAAATCTTAATTTAAAAAAGGCCTAGGGGAACCTGGGTGGCTCAGTGGGTTAAGCCTCTGCCTTCGGCTCAGGTCATGATCCCAGGGTCCTGGGATCGAGCCCCACATCGGGCTCTCTGCTCGGCAGGGAGCCTGCTTCCTCCTCTCTCTCTGCCTGCCTCTCTGCCTACTTGTGATCTCTGTCAGATAAATAAAGAAAAAATCTTTAAAAAAAAAAAAAGGCCTAGAAAATGCCAGTTTTCAACTTCTAATGAAATAACTGATTCAGACCATCATTATCAATGGATGAAAAAAAATGATGAGAAATTGATAGTGAACCTCATAATGATAGGATCAGTTTACCACCACCTGAATCCACTGATCAATCTTAGCATTACTGAAAAGTGGAACAACAGATACAGCTTTTCTCTTTATAGGAGACAACATGAAGTACCTAACTTTATTCTTGACCAAAGAGGGGGGAAAGAAAAGGAAACTTGAATGTAATCAAGATTGTATCATTAACTTCTATTATGGAAATTTAAAGAACAAAGAAACAAAACACACTGAAAGGAACAGACAAATCTAAATAGCAGGCTCTCAAATAGGGGAACGGACTCAGCTTCTGTGAAAAGTCAGTAACATGGTGAGAAAGAGAGAGGCACAAAAATTTGATTAAAAAATCTTAAAAGACATGACACTCTAAAGTGTGAACACTGTTTTCATCCTGATTGGAACATACCAACAATAATATACACTGTTTTTAAAAAATGTATTATAGAGGTGCCTGGGTGGCTCAGTGGGTTAAACCCTCTGCCTTTGGGCAGGGTCCTACGATTAAGCCCCGCATCAGGCTCTCTGCTCAGTGAGGAGCTTGCTTCCATCTCTCTCTTTCTGCCTATCTGCCTACTTGTGATCTCTGTCAAATAAATGAAATCTTTAAAAAATTTATAGAAATATGAGCATGAATTACATATTAAGAAAGTAAGAAATTTTTATGTTTAACACTGACACTGTGATTATGTAAGAGAATGTCCTCAGAGATGCATGCTGAAGAATGTATGGGAAAAATGTCTTGAAGTCTAGACTTTAAAATACTCTAGCAAAGAACAAAAGAAAAATGGACAAATAAAGTAAATATGGGAAAATGTTAATAATTGTTGAATCTGAGTGATGCAATATATATAGGGGTTAGTTGTACTATTCTATTTTTGTATATGTTTTTAAAATTCCACAGTAATATAAGTTGGAAAAAATAAAAACGCAACTAGCTTATTTTTTAATTGTTGCCATTGGTTGAGTATCGTTAGATAAATTAATGAAAGATATGGAAAACCTTTATGGTCATATTTGGAGTTCAGTTAATGTACCATTCTTAGTTCTAGGTGAAGTGAAGGCAAAAGTATAGATCTTATTTAGTGGGCATATAAATGGGAGTCTGTGATCTGAACTTTTAACAAGACATAAACTCATAGAACTTCAAGCAGATTGGCTCATCTAATATATTAAATACTAGTATGGAAAATCAAATAGAAGAATGGGTTACATAAAGAGTCACATGGTGGGGGGAAAAAAGTTTTGCCAAAAATAATCTTCATTTTTGAAAAACTGTCTGCCTTTCTGGGTTAGTAATTAATGTATTTTGCTAATATAAGAAAGCTGAATGTTAACCCACTATGGAGGGAGGTGGGAGGGTGGGGGGTTGTGTGAGCCTGGTGGTGGATATTATGGAGGACACGTATTTCAGGGAGCACTGGCTGTGGTGCATAAACAATGAATTTTGGAACACTGAAAAGAAATAAAATTAAATTAAAAAAAATAATCATGAATTTAAAGCCCTAACAATTTTGTTTGTTTGCTTGTTATTTTTTTAAATGTTAGTCACTGTACAGTACATCATTAGTTTTTGATATAGTGTTCCAGGATTCATTGTGGAGGAGATTATGCTGAGTGAAATAAGCCATAACAATTTAAAAAAAGAGAAAAAATAACACTTACTGGGTGTCTACACAGTTTCTGGTACTGTTATTAGCCCAGGAAATACAAAGATAAGTATTTTGTGGTGTCTGTAGCCAGTAATTCAGTGGGAAGCACGGAGACATGAGCATTTAAGATGTACGAGCTGAATCTGAAGTAATGAGGAATTTATGGCCAACCTAAAGATATTTGGTGAATGTGCTCCCAGGAGGAAAAAATGTTTGAATAAAGAAATGCAGTGAAGATCCACATGGAAATTTATGAAGTCATAGGAGTAGGTCAGTGTTGCCAGAGCTATGACTCAAGGCACTGAGTGTCAGATGGATTTTACTTTGAAAGAAAATGCAGTGCCAGTGATGAAAAAAGAATTGGGAATTTCTGAAAGAATATGTAATCATATCATCACAGATACCAAACCACCTAAATCCATTGATGAAAAAGAACAAAAAGGCAAAACATACATAAAAGCTAGGTACATGGTGATAGAAGAAAATAAAACCATGTTAAAATCAAATGGCTTGGGGTGCCTGGGTGACTCAGTCATTAAGCATCTGCCTTTGGGTCAGGTATTGATTCCAGGGTCTTTGGGATCAAGTCCCACATAGGACTCCCCACTGTGGGAAGCCTGCTTCTCTCTCTCCCCTCCCTCTACTTGTGTTCCCCTCTCACTGTGTCTCTGTCAAATAAATAAATAAAATCTTAAAAAAAAAAAAGATAAAATGGCTTTGTGCAGTTTATTCTATTACTTTCCAAACATTACATATGTATATTGGTTTGTGTATTCAAAATACATATTTTATGTAATAAAATCAGATACCCAGATACTAAAATAAAAGTCAGATACCCAGGGGCGCCTGGGTGGCTCAGTGGGTTAAAGCCTATGCCTTCGGCTCAGGTCATGATCCCAGGGTTCTGGGATTGAGCCCCACATCGGGCTCTCTGCTCAGCGGGGAGCTGCTTCCTCCTCTCTCTCCCTCTGCTTGCCTCTCTGCCTACTTGTGATCTCTGTCTATCAAATAAATAAATAAAATCTTTAAAAAAAAAAAAAAAGTCAGATACCCAGAAAAGTGTGCCACTGCCTAAACAATCACATGATGGCCAAGGTGGAGGGAAGGTTTCTTGTACTTTTGTACTTCCTGACAATGCATCTAATTAGTAATTAAGCTCCCAATCTTTATTTAAAAAATGAATGAGTAGGTATTATACTTTAGTTATTGCTTTTGAAATTTTTGCATGTTGCATAACCTTCAAGCACATTTAAGAAACCATATTTTAATGAAATTATAGGGTGTATCATTTTACAAAGTTAAAATCCTATCATACTATAAATGCCTAACCTTTTCCCACACATTTTATATAAGTTTATCTTTGCATAAAATAGATTTCCTTGGTCCCACCTCCACTGATAGTTAATTGAACATTTGCTCAATTTTGCAACTGTGAGTAACTTAAGACAAGACTGTACATTTCTATATTCACATAAAAGGCTTAGGACATAACAGTTGTCACAGCACTGAAAATAGTTATTAAATCTCAGAAGGCAATGTTCCAGAAGTTAGTTTTCTAACCAATTAAAGTTGACATCCAAAAATACTAACTAATATGACAACACTATTAATTTCTTCAAGATACTGGTGTGGGATTTTTAACAAGGAAGCATATTTAGGAAAAAGGCAGAAAATTAGGAAGCAAGAAATTAAGTATATATTTTTTGTATTATGAAAAATATTTTTAAGTCAGGATCTCACAAGATTTTTTTTACTGTATTTTATTTTGTATCCATTTCAGATAGATTATTGATTGTAACATTTTAAAGATGACAAATTCCCTTTGAGTATAAATTTCTCAAATTCGAGGCCTATTTGCAAAAGGCATTCAAGCAATGGATTTCCAGGCCTAAGTCTCTATAAGCTAACTATAAAATCAGACTGATAACTAATGTTTTCTACTTAACTCAAATATTCTCAACATTCAATCCACAAAGAGAGTGGAGTACTTGTGTATGCATTCCTTTGAGTTACAGAATTTAGCAGGTCCATTTACCAGCCTCACTATGGAAAGAAGAATAACTATAAATTTTACAAAACTCATTGGGTTGTCATCAACAGCTGAGAACATCAGTAGAAAATAAAAGATGAGGTTGATGGCTTGCAGAAATTCAGTTGAGGGAGAAGACAGAGAAGCAAATTAACATAATAAAGTTAAGACAATGAGGGTTAAATAAATTTTGTGGTTTTTATTTTATCTTGGCTCTGAGTATGTAGACTTGCTTTTAATGTTTTACACAAAATTGTCAGTAAAGTTTTCAGGGTTTTATTATGAAAAGCCTGTGGTCATAGATAAACCATATATTGATGATAAAATAGTAGGTAATTTCCAAATGAACCTCATGTTAAATATGAGATAATATGTTTTCTGCATGCAAAGGCAATTATAGGTTTAATATATTTGGTGTTGGGACATCAATATTGCTAAATCAATCCTTGTAAATTATCTCACAAATGTACCTGCAATTCAATGGCAAAGCCTCAAGTGGAAAACTGGCAAATTTTATTCAACAAAAGTAACATAAAAATTTATTTTATTGTTGCTCAAAAAGGATTCTCAAGGAATATTTAAGGATTTCCCGCTATGATAATCAATACTCACTACATTAAGCATCCAGTGCCTTCATAGAGCACCTAATGGACTCAATGAAGACTAGTTATTAAACAGATTTTTAAAAAGCTTGCTACATCCTGGTCTTGCTTATTGAAATATGGTTTCTTCAGTCTAACAATTTAATTCTCTTCAATGTAAGTTTCTGCAACACCACTGCATCCTGACAGAGAGGAATAATTTTTATACTACTATGGAAAAAAAATAAGTTCTATTTCTAATTTTCATCTATAGGCCTCCCTTAGTAACAAATCTTTCAATGGTGAATAAAGTGTGTAAGCATATGGTACCTTGAAATGATATAGTACAGTTCTTTGATTTCTGGGGAATTTAACTTCTAAGCTTTCTCAGAAAAGAGGAAAGCAGCCTCCCTTGAAAATGGGAAAGTGGGGCGCCTGGGTGGCTCAGTGGATTAAGCCGCTGCCTTCGGCTCAGGTCATGATCTCAGGGTCCTGGGATCGAGTCCTGCATCGGGCTCTCTGCTCTGCAGGGAGTCTGCTTCCTCCTCTCTCTCTCTGGCTGCCTCTCTGTCTACTTGTGATTTCTCTCTGTCAAATAAATAAATCTTTAAAAAAAAAAGAAAAGAAAATGGGAAAGTTCTCCCACTCCTCCACCCCAGGTTTCATCTCTTGTTCCCTTTGCCATCTTCTTAAACGTCTCAAAGTCATCATCATTATCCTTCAGGAACATTACTGAAGGAAGTCACTTCTGTTGTAGGTAAACTTATATAAACAGAAATTTATTGAAGTTTTTCAATTAACTAGATGAAAGGGATCTTTTCACAATGTATATAAATATGAAATATTTTGATGTACCTTGAAATATCTTTTATAATATTATTAATTAATACCTCAATAAATCCAGACTTCTGGGAAAAATGGAGAGGGACCCTAGGCTCATCTCTTCTCACAGATACAACTAGATAACACCCACATTAATGTGAGAGTCAGTAGACTCTCCACATCTAACTTCAGAGAAGAAGCTAGCCACATCAAAAAGGTAGGAAGGGCAGCATGTGGTCAGGAGCTAGATAGACCTATAGGACCATCCACAGGAACAAGGAACTTGTTGAAACAAACAAACCATCCACATTAGGGATACCAGGCATTGAGGACCCACACAAAGAAGACAAATAGCCATAACATTTGTCTTTGAAAATCAGAGGGACCCCAAAATCAGTGGTGCGTAACACCTATAACTTTAAAAATTAGCAGGCTTGGCTCTGGGAATGCCAAAGAAAGGGGACTGAGTTCCTGTCTTTTTTTTTTTTTTTTTAAGATTTTATTTATTTATTTGACAGAGAGGTAGAGAAAGCCAGAGAGCATAAGCAGAATGAATGACAGAGGGAGAGGGAGCAGCAGGCTCCCCACTGAGCAGGGAGCTTGATGTGGGGCTGGACCCCAGGAACCTGGGATCATGACCTGAGCTGAGACAAAGGCAGATGGCCATCCAACTGGGCCACCCAGGCACTCCTCAGTTCCTGTCCTTAAAGAAACAGAATGACAAACAGCATCACTGAGGTACAGCATAAAAGTAGGAGTTTGAGAAACAGCTGGGTTATACAGGAGGGAGGTTTGTTTAAAAATATCAGAGCTTATTCTTGAGGGGCAGGGATCCTTGAGAGACTTCTCCAAGAAGAAAAGAGCTGACAGGGCCATTTTTCTCCCTTGCCCCTGAACCTAGACACATGGACATCTCTGAGAACGAGCACAGCTCCAACACTCGCTACCTAACTTGCTAATAGCACACCCTGCCCCTTCATTCTCTTACAGACACAGCCTCTCCAGCCAGGTCTTGGCTCAAGGGCCCATCCCACAACTTGCACAAACCTTGTTAACACTGCCAGCCCTGCCCTCAAGTTCTCCTGGGGCATGCCACTTTTAATATGCTTTTGGCCAGAGCCCATCCCAAGGGGTGCCACAGTCTGGCAAAGCACAGGCAGCTCCAACAGGATCCAGCACCACTCCCAAGTGACTCATGGTCACGAGGCAGGGTAAGGTAAATATGTGCACCAGCCCTACTGCAGCCCAAGCAGTATGCTGGTGGCAGGCATTGTGTTTGACTGCAGAGCTCAACAACCAACAAAAGCTTCTTAGGACAACAAAGGGAAAGTACCCTACTGCATTTCTGTAAAATGCCTTGTCTGACTCAACTCAAGCCCAAGGTGGCCCCAGACTGGCCCACTAACAACAAGGTACCAAATCTTGCCCACAAGAGGAAAAGAGAAAAACTGCAGACAACTGGACTAAAGGCAAACGTAGCTCAGCCACAATAATAGGGCACATGCAATGCACACGGATACAAACTTGAAGCACCAGGTTCTGGTGAACACAGGACGTTGCACTGTAGAGCACTATAGAACTTTTTATTCATAAGGCCACTGTTTTCAAGAACAGGAGACATAGTTGACTTTCCTAACACATAGAAACAGATACAGAGCATTAGACAAAATGAGGAGACAGAGGAATATGTCCCAAATGAAAGACCAGCACAAAATCAAAGCAGGAAACCTAAGCAAAAACAGAGATAAGTAATATACCTGATAAAGAATTTAAAGTACTGCTCATGGGGCGCCTGGGTGGCTCAGTGGGTTAAGCCGCTGCCTTCGGCTCAGGTCATGATCTCAGGGTCCTGGGATCAAGTCCCACATTGGGCTTTCTGCTCAGCGGGGGGCCTGCTTCCCTCTCTCTCTCTCTCTCTGCCTACCTCTCCATCTACTTGTGATTTCTCTCTGTCAAATAAATACATAAAATCTTAAAAAAAAAAAAATAAAGTACTGCTCATAAAGATACACAATGGACCTGAGAAAAGAGTGGAGAATATCAATGAGAAAAAGAGAAAGAAAAAGTATATATGTAAAAACAATCAGAGATGAAGAACACAAAAACTAATTAAAAATACACTATATGGAAAAAATAGTAGACTAGAGGAAACAGAAGAACCTAACAGCGATCTGGAGGACAAAGTAATGGGAAACATTTAAGGTGACCAGGAGTAAAAATAATAAATGAAAAAAGAGAATTCGGCCACACCACCAACCAGAACAACATTCACATTACATGTATTCCAGAAGGATAAGAGAGAGAAAGGGAGACAGAAAATTTATTTGTAGTAATAATAGCTAAAAACTTCCTAAAAACAGAAATTCATATCCAGGAGGCACAGACAGCCCCCAAGAAAATCAAGCCAAAGAGGTCCATACAACCAAGACACATAGTAATTAAAATGCCAAAAAGTAGGAATAAAGAAAAAAAATTAAAAACAGCAGGAGACAAGAAAATAGTTGCATACAGGGGAAATCCCAAAAGGATATCAGCTGATTTTTCAGCAGAAACTTAGTAGGCCAGAAAAGAATGGCATGATATATCCAAAGTGCTGAAAGAAAAAACAAACAAAAAAATCTGTAGCCAAGAATATTCTAAACAGCAAGGCTATCGTTCAGAACAGAAGAAAAAATATTTTCCCTGACAAATAAAAGTTAAAGGAATTAATGACCAATAAACCAGCCATACTGGAAATGTTAAAGGGGACTCTGAGTAGAAAGGAAAGAATGTAAGATGGAATACACAAAGTAGGAAGCACTGAGATGCCTGGGTGGCTCAGCTGGCTAAGTGTCCACCTTTGATTCAGGTCATGATCTCAGGGTCCTGCATCAGGGCTCCCTGCTTCTCACTCTCCCTCTGCCTGCTGCTCCCCCTGCTTGTGCACATTCTTTTTCTGACAAATAAATAAAATAAATAAATAAATATATACATATATATATATTTTATTTTTTATAAACATGTTATGTATTTTTATCCCCAGGGGTACAGGTCTATGAATTGCCAGGTTTACACACTTCACAGCACTCACCATAGCACATACCCTTCCCAATGTCCATAACCCCACCCCCCTCTGCCAAACCTCCTTCCCCCTCTCCCAAACCCCCTCCCCCCAGCAACCCTCAGTTTGTTTTGTGAGATTAAGAGTCTCTTATGGTTTGTCTCCCTCCCGATCCCATCTGGTATATATACACACAATGGAATACTATGCAGCCATCAAAAGAAATGAAATCTTGCCATTTGCGATGACGTGGATGGAACTAGAGGGTATGATGCTTAGCAAAATAAGTCAATCTGAGAAATACAACTATCATATGATCTCCCTGATATGAGGAAGTGGAGATGCAACATGTGGTGTTAAGGAGGTAGAAGAAGAATAAATAAAATATATTTTAAAAAATCAGGAAGGACAAAAGCAGTAATATAAAGTGTATCTCTAAAAATCAGTCACATTTTCACAAAATAAAACAATGTTAATTATGACATCATATACCTAAAACAAGGTTGGGGGAGAAAATAATGGGTTCAGACTTAAGTGACCATCAGCTTAATGTAGAATGCTATATGTGCAAGATGTTATATACAAACGTAGGGGTAGCCACAAATCAAAAACCAGTCATAGATATGCAAAAAACAAAGAGGAAGGAATCCAAGTATATCACTAAGGGAAGTCAGAAAAGATAAAAAGATAAGAAAAGAAAGATAAGAGAAGAATTACAAAAGCATCCATAAACAAGTAACAAAATAATAATAGGCACATACCTATCAGTAAGTACTTTGAATGTAAATGGCCTAAATACTCCAATTAAAAGACACAGTGTGGCTGGATGAATAAAAAAAGCAAGATCTATTATATGTTGCCTACAAGAGACTCATTTCAGAACTAAAGACACATGCAGATTGAAAGTGAAGGGATGGAAAAGTACTTATCATGAAAGTGGAAGTAAAAGAAAGCTAAGGTGGCAGGACTTTTATCAGACAAAATGAATTATAAAACAAAGTTTATAACAAGAGACCAAGAAAGATGCTATATAATCAGAAAAGTAACAATCCAGCAACAAGATCTACCAATTGTAGATATGCACTCAACATGGGAACACCCTATTAACATGGGAGCAGCTATTAACAAACATAAAGGAAGTAATAGATAGTAATAACAAAAATAGTAGAGGACACTTACCTAACAAATCAGCAAGGAAACAATTTTGAATTACATATTGGACCAGTTGGATCTAAAAGATATATTCAAAAATTTCTATCTAAAACAGCAGATTAGGGGCACCTGGGTGGCTCAGTGGGTTAAGCCTCTGCCTTTGGTTCAGGTCATGATCCCAGGGTCTCGGGTTCAAACTCCGAATTGGGCTCTCTGCTCAGCGGGGAGCCTGCTTCCCCTCTCTCTCTGCCTGCTTCTCTGCCTACTTGTGATCTCTCTGTGTCAAATAAATAAATAAGTAAAATCTTAAAACACACACACACAGAGCAGATTACACATTGTTTTCAAGTGCACATAGAACATTCTCCAGAATAGAGTGCATATTAGAGTCACAAAACAAGTCTCAACAAATTCAAAAAGATTGAGGTCATACTGTGCATCATTTCCAACACACCATGAAACTAGAAATCAATCACAAGAAAATTCTGGAAAGAACAGAAATATATGGAAGTTCAATAACTTGATATTAAATAATGAATGGGTCAACCAAGAAATCAAAGAGGAAATTTTAAAAAAATACATGGAAACAAAAGAAAGTTAAAACACAGCAGTTGTAAGAGGAAAGTTTATAGCTATACAGGCCTATTTCAAGGACTAAGAAAAATCTCAAACCAACAAGCTAACCTTACACCTAAAGGAACAGAAAAAGAAGAACAAACCAACCCCAAACCAATGGAAGAAGTGAAATAACAAAGATTAGAGCAGAAGCAAACAAAACAGAATCTAAAAACAAACAAATAAAAAACAACACTGATCAGTGAAACCAGGAGCTGGTTCTTTAAAAAGACTCACAAAAAAAAAAAAAAAAAAAAAAAAAGGAACTCCCAATAAAATCAATAATAAGAGAGGAGAAATAACAACTGAAATCACAGAAATACAGGAATAGTAAGAGATTATTTTTTTAAATATTTTATTATTTATTTGGCAGAGAGAGAGAGATCACAAATAGGCAGAGAGGCAGGCAGAGAGCGGGGGAAGCAGGCTCCCCGCTGAGCAGAGATGCCCATACGAGGCTCGATTCCAGGACCCTGAAACCATGACCTGAGCTGAAGGCAGAGGCTTACCTCACTGAGCCACCCAGGTGCCCCGAATTGTAAGAGATTATTATGAAAAATTATATACCAATAAATCAGACAACCTAGAAAAAATGGATAAATTTTTAGAAACACTCCTAGAACCAAATTAGGAGGAAAAGAAATTACCAACAAGGAAATTAAATCAATACACAAAAAGCCTGTCAACAGAATTTCCAGGATCAGAAGGATTCACAGGTAAACTCTAACAAACATTTAAAGAAAAGTTAATACCTAATTCTTCTCCCACTTTTCCAAAAAATAAGAGAGGAAGGAATACTTCCATTTTCATTGTATGAGACCAGCATTACCCTGATACCAGTATCAGATAAAAACACTACAAAAAGAAAAAAAAAAAAAAAAGAAGAAGAAGAACTACAGGTCAATATCTCTGATGAACATAGATGCAAAAATCCTTAACAAAATATTAGCAAACCAAATCGAATAATACATTTAAAAAATAATTCCATTCACCAAATGGAATTTACTGTTGGAAAGCAATGATGTTTCAATGTTTGCATATCAATTAATGTGATACATCACATCAAACAGAGAAAAGATAAAAAACATATAGTTATTGCAATAGATTCAGGAAAAGCATCTGACACAGTATAACATCCATTCATGATAAAAAAAAAGACCTTCAATAAAGTAGGTTTAGAAGGAATATACTTCAACATAATGAAGACCATAGATGAATAACCCACAGCAAACATCATACTCAATGGGGAAAAACTATGTTTTCTCCTTAAGGTCAGGAATAAGAAAGGATGTTCACTCTCACCACTTCTATTTAACATAGTAGTGAAGGTCCTAACTACAGCAATCAGACAAGAAAAAGGAATAAAGTCACTATTTGCAGATGACATGAGACTTTTAAAGAAAACCCTCAACACTAAAAAAAAAAGACCAGAACAGATAAATGAATTCAGGTCACAGGATACAAAATCAATGTACAGAAATCATTGCATTTCTATACACTAATAATGAAGTAGCAGAAAGAGAAATTAAGAAAACAATACCATTTAAAATTGCACTTAAAATAATAAAATAACTAGGAATAAATTTAACCAAAGAGGTGAAAGACCTGTACTCTGAAAACTATGAAACATTAATGAAATAAGTTGAAGATGATGGAAACAAATGGAAAGACATAATATCATCATGGATTGGAAGAACAAATTTTGTTAAAATGTACATCAATACAAGTAGAATTTTTCATAGAACTAGAATAATCTTAAAATTGGTATAGAACCCCAAAAGACCCCAAACAGCCAAAGCAGTCTTGAAGAAGGAGAACAAAACAGGAGATACCGCATTCCGGATTTCCAAGATATGCTACGAAGTTTTAGTAATCAAACAGTACAGTACTGGGTGCTTGGATGTCTCAGTTGGTTAAGCAACTGCCTTCGGCTCAGGTCATGATCCTGGAGTCTCAGGATCGAGTCCCACATCAGGATCCCTAATCGGCAGGGAGTCTGCTTCTCCCTCTGATCCTTTCCTCTCTCCTGCTCTCTCTCTTTTTCTCATTCTCTCTCAAATAAATAAATAAATAAAATCTTTAAAAAAAAATTACCATACTGGCATAAAAAGACACATAGATTAATAGAAAAAGATAGGAAACCCAGAAATATCCACAATTATATGATCAGTTAATCTTTGACAAAGGAGATTAGAATATGCAATGGGGAAAAAAAAAAACAGACTTCAACAAACAGTATTGGGAAAAACTGGACAGCTATATGAAAAAAAAAATGAATCTGGACCACTGTGTTACACCATACACAAAAATAAACTAAAAATGGATTAAGGATTTAATTATGAGACCTGAAGCCAAAAAATTCTTGAGCACAGCATAGGCAGTAATTTCTTTAACATGGACTTAGCATGTTAGCTAGTAACATGCTAAGTAACATTTCTTTAACATGGGCTTAGCATGTTAGCTAGTAACATAGCAACATTGTTCTAGCTATGTCTCTTAAAGAAAGGGAAACAAAAGCAAAAATAAACTATTGGGACTACTTCAAAATAAAAAGCTTTTACACAGTACAGAAAACTGAAGCAACAAAACTGAAAGAAAGCCTACTGAATGGGAAAAGATATTTGCAAATGACATATCCAATAATGGGTTAGTATCCAAAATTATAAAGAACTTATACAACTCACCACCAAAAAACCTAAAAATCCAATTAAAAATGAGCAGAAGACATGAACAGACATTTCTCCAAAAGACATCCAGGTGGCCAACAGACACATGAAAAGATGCTCAACATCGTTCATCATCAGGAAAATGTGAATCAAAACTACAAGGAGATATTCCCTCATGTCAGAAAGGCTAAAATGAAAAATGCAAGAAACAGCAAGTGTTGGCGAGGATGTGGAAAAGAAAGAAACTCTTGCACTGTTGGTGGGAAGGCAAACTGGTACAGACACTGTGGAAAACTGGATCTTCCTCAAAAAAATTAAAATATAATTACTGTATGATTCAGTAATTCTACTATGGGGTATATATCTGAAGAATACAAAAACACTAACTTGAAAAGATATATGCACCCTATGTTTATTGAAGTATTATTCACAATTAGCCACATTATGGAAGCAACTCAAGTGACTACCGATAGATGAATGGATAAAAAGTGGTAAAGATATAAAATGGAATATTAAGCAACCCTAGGAAAGTATAAAATCTTGCCCTTTGTAAGAATATGGAGGGATTTAGAGAGAATAATGCTAAGTGAAATAAGTCAGAGAAAGACAAATTCATATGATTTCATTCATTTGTGGAATTTAAGAAACAAAAGAAATGAACAAGGAAAAAAGAGACAAACCAAAACTATAGGGAACAAACTGATTGTTACTAGAAGGAAGGTGGGTGGGGAATGGGTGAACAATGCTAAGTGAAGGGGAATAAGTGTACATATGCCATGATGAGCAGTGTTGAATCAGTATACTGTGCACTTGAAACTAATGTAACGTTGTATGTTAACTATACTGGAACATAAAACAAAACAAAAAACCCAAACACCTCAATAAACCTGAAAGAGTTAAAAATATTTGATTTTCAAAAAATACATAAACAAAGTTTTCCATCGTTTCTTCTACAAAAACATCAAATATACATATATAGAGAGACAGAACAGAGAGATTTCTATACATACCCTATTAGTGTTTCAAATATTAGCTTTCAATTCACTGCCCTTTGTACTTTCTCTTAAACAAAACGTAGGCTGATTTCAACAGAAGATATATTTCAGATATCAGAAGGAGTCGGATTTGAACACTTCTACTACTGTGAGTTCTTTCAGTTACTTCCTGCTTGCAGAGCTGAACCAGAAAAGCATGCATATTCATATGTATACTGAGGGTAGATGTGTGTGTGTGTATCTAAGTTGGTTAGACTTGAATTTTCTATTTCTCTAATATGTAAATCTCAAAAAATAAAGGAAATAGTAAACATGACTCTCTCTTGGTATGCTTGGTAATACTAAAAAATAATTATAACACTGTATTAAAAGACATCTTCATCGATCAACATGCCGACATACTCTGGCTAGGTGTTAGATACTGTTCATTTTTCCCATGTTCCTTCCATTGGGAACTGGTGCCTTTGAAAGTCAGTAAGACTCTTCTCTGGCTGAGACCATGTTCCTCTGACATTTCAAATGGTCATTTAAACTGGCTGCATGACGGGCTGGCCAGATGAGTTTGGGTATGCAATCTCTTTCAGTCTATTATAAGATAATTTTAGCTAATGGGTTTTTCATATCAATCTGCTCTTACAAGCTATCCCCTCCCTCCAACTCCCACACACCTCCCATCCTGAATCCAAGTCATCAGACCCAAATATTTAAAAGTATTATGATCCCACCTGAAACTACTTACATTTTAATTTTGTATAAAAGTTCTGGACAACTAACAGCCTAGCTTGGCTCCTGACAGTATCATAGCAATGTACAACATAGCTAAAAAGGAATTCCAATTTTTTCTAATTGGCCTTCATGGGAAAATGAGGAAAGGCTTTCAACCCACTAAGTTATTCAGTGGTAGCATGCATTCTCTAAATTTATTACTCTTGGCTGATCTATAGTTTAAAACATAAAACAAATGTTAGAATCTGAATTTAAAAAGCAATAAATAAACTGTCTTTATCAATGGGTCTATAAAGAAAACTCCATAATTCACTGACTATATAGTATCAAATTTATTTTGATAAGAAGTTTAACAAATAAAGAGGGAGAAACATATCTAAAACAACATTCAGTACACTAACTTCAGGACCATGTGAGGGCAAGTAATCACATATTTTTAGTTAATTGCTTCACACATAATCGCATTTTTAACACTTCTGCAGTCAATTAGACAATGCTACTAAGTGTGTTATGAAAGTTATGTCAAAGATCACATATTACTCCACTTGGTTTTTGTACTACTAAAGTGCTTTTTTTTTTTTTAAGATGAACAAATGTAATGAAGGGAAATCAGATGTAAAAAAGCAGATTTTTAATTTGACCAATGCCTTCACCCCTTTTTGAAATTATTATTTCCACTAGCAATTACTTTCTATCATAGAGTCCAACAGTTTCTCAAACATCACATACTTTAAATTACTGCATCCACTAACAATTTTTTTCCCTCTTGAGGCTTTTAAAAGGCTCAGTTACTAATAATAAAATAATTATGCAACAATACTAATAACAGAAACTAAAGAATATTTATTGAGCATTTGTTAGGTATCGAGCATTGTGCTAGGAGCTTTTTACAAATTACCTTTTGTAAAATCTTTTCTTAGATTTTATTTATTTATTTGAGAGGGGGGGGGGAGCCAGTGTGTGAGCACTAGAGTGGGGGAAGGGCAGAGCAAAGGGGGAAGCAGATGTCCAGCTGAGCATGGAGCCTAACACAAGGCTGGCTTCCAGGACCCTGGGTGCATGACCTGAGCCCAAGACAGATACTTCACTAACTAAGCCATCCAGGTGCTCCACTTTTGTAAAATCTTTTCATCCCTATAGAATTATTTTAATTAACCCCTTTCTACATACAAAGAAACGGAGACCCAGAGCAATTAAGTAACCCAGTATATCTCCTAGGTGTAGGAATTGAAACACCTAGCATTTTAAAACAAGTCAGATGTTCTTACTCCTGCTTAGAACCTTTTATTGGTTTCTCATCACACTTGGAAAATCCAGACACTTGTCATGTCCTACAAACTTTATGATTTCAACAAACAAGTTTTATGTGTTATGGTCTCAAATACTGCTTTTGACTGTACCTCCTCCAATCGCACACTCACTCACTCTCCTTTAAGCAACAAGGGCTTCCTTGATTCCTCTGATGTGTAAAGCACACTCTGACCTCAGGGCTTCTGTGCTACTGTTACTGCTGTCTGAGCCAATCTGCCCTCATGAATTTGCTTGGTTCACTTCCTCACCTCATTCAAGTCTCTACTCACATGACAAACAGAGAGGAAGTCCCTCAAGATCCCAACTAAAATGCCAGTTCACCCCCATCCTTTAACTTTATCTTTCTTTTTTGGATTATCTGTCATGATGCTACCTGTTGGTATGTATATTTTTTTTCTTTCTCACAATGGTGGAAGCTTCAAGAGAGCAGAGACATTGTTCTGTTCACTACCATATCCCTGATGCTTGTTATAGTACATGGCCCATGGTGGGATGTCAACTAACACTACAGAAGAGGGAAGAAAGCAAGCGAACAGCAAGGAAGAAAAGAGGAAAGGAGTTAGGGATCACAGACAGGATACAACTTTTAAAGCCTGACCCCCCAGGGGATCAATTATGCAATTTAAAGTAGTGAATCAAATTCCTAACAAAATAACACACACACACACACACACACACACTCACAGAAACCAAAACCAACAACAAAAACATGACTGCAGTCTTAAGAAAAGAAACAATGATTTGAGGGAAAAACCTTCTCAAAGAACACAATGATTGGATATTATGTATACATTCATAATTCTACATCTGGGTTAAAGTTAAAAAAAATGAGATTTATAGTTATTTAATTTCATAACCCTAAGCAATTTTTGTCTGGGAATTGTTAATTTGTCTTTTGAAATTGATTATAATTCTACTCTAAGGTTGCCTATATGGGATGCTAGATGTTTATTTCAAAGCTACAATACTTAATCACTATCCAGATGTTTTCAAAGAAATGCCCCAGATGGTAGACACTGTGTCTGAAAGATCCAGTTTGGGAAATTTTCAGAATTTTTATTAAGCTAACAACTTCTATCCAATGAATAAAGCCAAGTAAAAATAAATAGTATTGTTTTTGTTTTTCCACCTGATTTTCCTTCTTTTCTAGTGACACCACCCTAAATCAACCTAAAAGGTGAGGCAGTGCGGGTTGTAGGGTCAAGCCAGCTGACAATGAGAGATGGAATTATCAACCATACCAGGGAGAGGCAGTGAATAATTTGAACAGCAACGCAGTTCTAGCACAAAGAAGTCATTATTTCTTTTCTAAAGGAATGCAGTACTCAAAGGATATATAAAATTCTCAGGCATATTGCTCCTGAGACCCAGTCCTTTTAAAATAATAAGCAAATTCTCACTCTTGTGATTTCTATACTTCTCTGGCCCTGTAACACCTAGAACTGTGTTTTCCACATAGCACACATTCACAACATGTGTCTAAACTAGGGTGACTTTGTGTATCAGCTTGTGGTAAGATGCTGTGTTTGAAAAGTATATTCTTGGTGGGTTAATTTTTTCCTTTCCTCCTTTCTTCTTATTTTTCTCCAAAATGAAAATAACTTTTAAAAATCAATAAGAAAAGGACACAGTTTATAAATGAAAACAAATGACCACTGATTTCACTGAAAATAAATACAAAAGGCCAATAAACACAAGAATATGCTTAACTATCATGTTAACTCACAACAAACGGGGATAGTTTCTACATCTAAAGTTGTCAAAAACTTAAAAAATTTATAAGGCCAGTGCTAGGCTGGACATAGGTAAGTATACCCCATTAAGGCAGTATAAATTGCTGTAACCATTTTAGAAGCCATCTTGGCAAAGTATATAAAACATTTAAATACATATACATTTAACTCAGGGCTCCATAGCTAGTAAGATGACTCTGCAATATGGTTGACAAATGATCCCAAAATAAACAGGAATATCCATTTAGCACAGTTTGTAGATATAAAAAACAAGGACTACCTAAGTGTCCATAATGGGTAAAAATCAGAAACAACTAAATGACCATCAAAAGGGATATACCATCTAAGGACAAATAGTGCATTTGAAAAAAAATACATATTACATCCCTCTGTGCATTTATGTAAAGACTTCTAAGGTACTTTGAGTGATAAAACAATCCGTACACAAACATACACATTATAATGGAATAAACATAAAATTATTATCTGGATTTATATATATGAGAAGTGGGGACACCCGTGATTATCTTTGGAGGTAAGTGATGGTAGAATATTTTTACATTTTATTTGTATATTTTTGTTCAAATTGTTATTAATTTTTTAAAGATTTTATTTATTTATTGGAGAGAGAGAGAGGGAGGACACAAGCAAAGGGAGCAACAGGCAGAAGGGGAGGGAGAAGCAGATTCCCACTGAGAAGGGAGACTGATGCCGGGTATTCCCAGGACCCTGGGATTGTGACCTGAGCCTAAAACGGACACTTAACTGACTGGAGTCACCCAGATACTCCTGTTCCTCAAATTTTTAAAGCACTAGTTTGATTTAAAAATACATCATCAAACAGAGGTGAGGTAGATGGGGCGATGGATTCAATAGGTAGTGGGGGTTAAGGAACGCACTTGTGATGAGCACGGGGGGTTATATGAAAGTGTCAAATCATGGAATTCTACACATGAGACTAATATTACACTAAGCGGAATTTAAATAAGTGGAATTTAAATAAAAACTTGGAAAAAATAAAAACACATCAGAGATTCTGTGTGGGATTTAAGGGCCAGTATTGTATCTTTTTTTCTCTTTTGTCAGTCTTTAAAAGGTCAGTGTTGTGAATATAGAAATAGGTTTATTGTTTTGTCTCTTTGAAAGTATATCCTCACCTAACGAAAATAACTGAGGCACTAGGGGAAAATATTATTAAAAAGAAAATACAACTAGCATAGAATCCCACTACTAACACTACAGCCTTTTGAAAATACAGAACATCTAGAAGAACAGTATCAGTTACAGGTCAATCATGTAAGGTAAGTAGTGACCAGGAATTAATGACCAGTGTATTCCCGAACATAGAATACATATACCTGTACTTCTGGTTTACCTGGTCCTACATATGTTTATATATGGTGATGGGAGAAAGTATGCTCAGTAGTATCAGGTGGCTTTGCTTAAAACACCTAAATCTGAGGTACAGATTTTATGTGCTTTTGCTGATGTTTTATGACAAAGTCATGAAAGAGATTATACTTATCCGTGGTATTCAGGTATGATAGTCATTTACCACTTCTTGAACTAGCTGAAAATATGCTAGGGAAGTCTGTTCTGCCCCAATCTTTCATCTAAGAACATTCAACCCACTAATTCTACATAGTTAACTGGAGTAACATGAATTCACTGTCTGTGATTAAAAATAATTATTTTTTGTTAAAGCTCAAAAAGCAACATATCAAGCAACACATCAAGTTATCTGTCATTGAGACCACAAGGCAGATTTGTTTGTAAATTCTATTCCAAAGAAGCAATGAAGATAGATGGAAAGAAATGGTAAGCCAAAGAGAAGTTAATATAGACATGGAAGATTCTTGGTACAGTTTCAGTGATGGTTTTTCTATTTCTAGACATTATTACAGAAAGCATTTGATTTCTTTCTGACAAATGAATTCGCTTTATTGTAATTATGACTACTCCTCATTGGTGTATACCTTTTCATTTTCTCACTTTTATTAATGTTCCTTTGTCTGCAGTAAGTAGGAGAACAATGCACATTTTATTTTAAGCCCTACACTGTGCTGACAGTGCCTTTGTTGAGCCTATTGCTTTGCCAAATAAAAGCAATAGTTAAAAGAAATATACTGCATTAAGATTGGTGGGAGTACAGCCAAGCCCGCCCACTGGGTAAATGGGACCGCCACCTGAAATCCAGAGAATTCTGATGACTAAAGATAATTATGAGTAATACTGCACACCTTGTCTGGTTTGGAGCACATGCCAGTGCTTCTGCGTTGCCAAGAAAACAATATTTGTCTGTACAGATTCTGGTGCTTGATTCAGAAACTTTACCTACATGTGACACAGAGACATAAGAAGGAGTTAGCTGCACCATGCTGACAGAATCCACTTCAAAGGTTGTTGATTCCACACAAAATCATCAAGAGTTGCATAGAAGTGTTATTATTTTTTAATATTTTATTTATTTGGCAGAGACACACAGCGAGAGAGGGAACACAAGCAGGGGGAGTGGGAGAGGGAAAACAGGCTTCCCACAGAGTAGGGGGCCCAATGCGGGGCTTGATCCCAGGACCCCAGGATCATGACCTGAGCTGAAGGAAGATGCTTAACGCCACCCAGGTACCTCAAGAGCTGAATGGAATTAAAATGGATTCTGATGCCAGACTGCAAAAGCACTTCAAATACGTACAGGATTTCTAAAGGCCATGCTTCTGTGTTCTCATAAATAGGAAATGCCAATGGTCAGCATGAAACCCTTGGTTGACTTTCTTCCATAAAATGATAGGAGATTTTTCTCAAAAGTATATGTTTTTCTGATTTATTATTATTACCCATGAATAATTTTTATTTTTCTTTTTTTTTAATAAACATATAATATATTTTTATCCCCAGGGGTACAGTTCTGTGAATTGCCAGGTTTACACACTTCACAGCACTCACCATAGCACATACCCTCCCCAATGTCCATAACCCCACCCCCTTCCCCCAACCCCCCTCCCCCAGCAGCCCTCAGTTTGTTTTGTGAGATTAAGAGTCACTTATGGTTTGTCTCCCTCCTAATCCCATATTGTGGAGATGCAACATGGGGGGTTAAGGGTGTAGGAGAAGAATAAAAGAATAAATAATTTTTATTTCCAAGTACAGGTTCCTTTCTCCCTGCTCTTAGGGAATATTCACTTTAGGCAGATAAAATAATACTTTGTTTTTAACCTATTTACAACAACAAAGTGAAATATACATTCACTTCATCCCCTTGTATTAATTTGCTCAAACTCTCTCTCAGTGTAACTCCTCCCTCTGTGCGCCTAATGCCCTCAGACCACTGGACCCTCTACTAGCCTCAGTGAGCAACATATCATGCCGGCAGTACCTCATGAATCCCAACTTTTTCAATCACTTGTGCCTTATCAAATCATAACTATTCTCTGTCTCAGTTCCTCAAGACTCCCCCTCTTTAAAGAGACAAAGGACTCTTTTCATCCAGTAAGGACAAAATTGCAAGTCAAAGATTTAACCATCATTCCTCTCTGTTGGGCTGCCACTACAGTAACACTGTGCGACAAACTACTCCCTGAACCCACTGGCTTACAACAGTGAGCATTCATCTTTCTCACAGATCTGAGGATCAGCTGAGGGCTTCTGCTTCAGGGTAGACTGGGCTTGGCTCTGGGTTCTGGGAAGGTAAAGATGTGCTTCTCCTAACTTGCTATGGGGCTCAGACTAAAGGGATAATAGCTTTCAGGGACACACTCTTCTGACAATGAGAGGAACACAAGAAAGGAAGCCAAATTGTGCAAATATATTTAAGGCCTCTGCTCACTTCAGGTCCACAAGTATTTCTTTAGCAAAAGCAAGTTGAGTGACCAGTATGGATGGGTTAGTGCAATATACTTCACCCAGGATGGTGCATTGTTAGGCCACAGGGGGAGAAAGTAGACAAGAACTGACAATCTGCATAGCTTCTAAGGAAATACATTTTTTTTCTTTAGTGGGAATTTACCTGAGCTAATACTATACAACTTAAGTGAAAGTAGAACATGTACTGGTACAAAATGGTATTATTGAAATTTAAGAGGCAGTTGAAGAACTGTAATATCCTATGAATTTCATCCAAGAGATGTTCTTCTAGTCTATTGATTGTATAATAGAATATAATCTAATATTTTGTGCTAGGTACTGTTTTAAGGGCTCTACCTATGTTAATAACTATTCTGATTCCATCTGGTAGGGTAAGTAACTGAAGCATAAAGAGATTTACCAGTTTGCCCAAGGTCACATATACTAGTAAGGTATGTGCCCTAGCTCCAGACTCCACACTTCTGAGAGACTGAGTATGTAAATGGATGATGAGACCATATATAAAAATATAGCTCTGACCCACGACTTACAGCAAGCTGTCCATGAAGCTAACCTGTTATCGACAATAACCAGACTAAGAAGCCAGCTTGCTATAAATGAGATTTGTAGGAAGTCACACTACTATCTTCAGGACCAATCCAGGAAGTCAAACAGTAACCCCTGCAACAATCAGCTATGACTTGACAACTTTCCAAATCTTTGTTCCAACTTCAAATTGAGAACCATCCAGAAGAAGCCAAGTATGTAGAATCACCGCTCACATAGCATGCCCTGCATTTGGTGCACTTGCAACTTCCTCTACTCCCAACGGCCTCCCAACAGGACATATGTGAAGCCTTCCTATTTTGTTACTGTAAAGCTTTCCCATTTCTCTGCCTGTCTCTGAGTTTCTGTCAAAACACAGGTGGTGGTGGCTGACTCCCTTGCTATAGCAAACTCTGAGTTAACAGCTTTGGATTTGCTCATTTGTGTAGTCTTCATTTATTTCCATATAACCAGAAAAAATCCATTATATCTAATGTAATTTAATTTGTGCATTATCTAACATAGATACAAAGACTGTAGTTAAAACTGCTGAAAGACCAATAATCAACTCTTTTCAGTACCTAATTCTGGTACTATGGCTCCACTAATACTTGGTAGTTAGAGAAGTTTATGAATTGATCTGCATAAAATCCAAGTTAATGATAATCATAATAGTAATAACAAAGTACAAGTCAATGATAAGAACAATAGTAATAATAATATCTATTTTATTAAGTACTTATAAACACAACACACATTAGTAAAACCATGACTTTAGATTAATTTATGCCATACTCACATTAATCATATGAACTGATTACTAGGATATTTCCATTTTACAGGGAAACTGAGACTTAGAAAGTTAAGAAACTTGTTAATACCCACATTATTTAGATAATACACAAACAAATTTTAATTTTGGCAGCTTAACTGCAAAATTTAATTACACTTATGTTTAGCTCAATGGCTGGCACACTGTGGGACTTCAACTTAATAGAAAATAAAAAGAATGAATGAGTTAATTAATTACCAAGATTCAGTAAAATCTGCACTAACCCTAAAATCCTATTCACCAAGCTTCTTGGAGCTTACTTGTCTCCATCAGCAGCTTTTTTTCTGTGTGTGTGTATATATATGTATATATACACACACATATTATATATTTATATGGAATATAAATATATACAAATGTATCTATTATATCTTAATTATTATCTATAATAACTGCATTTCTCATTTAGGTAAGTATATCTTAAAAACATACGATCATGTTTGCCTTTTATCAAGGTTTTAATTTAACTGTGTGCATGCTATGAACACCGTCAGTGCTGGGGAGAAGCAGACGCAGGATTCTGTACTACCCCATTTCCTATGTGCCCAGCGAATAAACCAGTAACTGTTGGTAGCAGTAGCTTTGGCCCCTAACCTTGCCAAATCCAAAGATCTACAATTTCCCTATAAGCAACTGTCAAATCTTGGCTGAGTACTACACATGCGAAAAATTATGGTTAGGAGGTGACTTCCTGACAATTGGGTGTCATGAATATTCTTAACAAGGAAATGTTGGAAATAACCTGTTTTGTAATTCTTGAGCAGGACAGTGAAGGGAATTGTGACCTTGACAGGCATATGTCAGAAGGCAATCCTTTTCTCTCAAAGGGCTTGATATTATAAAATAAAAAAGAAATTACAATACAATGAAATACAATACAGTGAGTTACAGTTAGTAAATTTCACCGATTTATATATATATATATATATATATATGTGTATGTATGCAGACAGTATTTACAATAATGAAAAATGGCTATAGGTTTAAGTAAAGGCAAGGAAGGAAGGAGAGAACATTCCATTCCAGTTGTGGGGAACAGTGTGACCAAAGATAGAGTAGTAGGAAAAAAGACAGACATGTAGAGGTGCATCAGTAGATCAGTCCAGTAGGGAAAAAAGTGTTTATGCAAGGGAATAGTGGCCCTCATTTCTGTTATTCCTTCAATATACATGAAGAATGTCTGACCTTTAGTGGAACATCAAAGAGTAATGGGAAATAACACAAGTAGCTTATTTTGCAACTAGAACTTCCAAATGGCAATTCTGCAATTTACATTTTTAGAGGATGAGTTATCAAGACTAAATGCCATTTTTCTTCATATGTGATAATGTCTGCTCATGTGACAACACGACATTTTATAAATAACACGTTGTACCATCCTGCACTCTTCCAAAGGAAATTTGCCTGCTGTCCACCCCACTTCTTCCTTGGTATTTCACTGTTTTACCCTTAATAAATCATGTACTATTCCAAGGAATCATGCTTACATCATTTTGTCTTTGCCCCAAAAGGCCATGATTAAATGACATCTGTCTAGTATACCAGTGAACCTCAGTCCTCTTTCTGAAGACTTACGGCTAAGCTCACAGCCCATATGATCACAGAACTGGGAGGATTTTATTCCACCTTTCTGCCACTTGTTAACCCGCTGAGATTATCCCTTTATTAGTCTCTTTCCCCCCTTTTTTCTATGTGCAATATAGAAAATATATTTCTATATATTTCTCACATCAAGCACCTCCTATCATTATCTCCAGTTTTGTTATCTGGGTATAGTTTCTGTCGCTTGTACTTATGCACCCCAGGTTTGTGACTATCTATAATATATCTCCATACATCTGTCAGTGGACTATTCAACTGCTTCCCTCAGAGACCAAACAAGAGAACGAAAGCTAGAAGTGGCTTCCTCCATTCATAAAGACTGTATGGCAGAAGGGCCCGAGATAATTCAGGGAGCCCATTAATCATGTCCTATCGTTTCACTCCACAATTGTGACTAACTGCCTGTTTTCACAAGACCTTGTACTAGGTACTGTGGAGAGTATAAGGAGAGCAAAGATACTGTTCTCACCATCAAAATCTTACGGTCTAACATATAAAATCAGATCCTAACAGTATCAAAGAATGATGGATATTCTAAGAAAAGTAGAGAAAAGGGGCAATGGGAGTTCAAATAAGAGAAAGAATACTCGTTACTGGTCAAGGGTCAATCATGCTTTCTAGAAAAAAAACAAAACACAACAATAATTTATTCTTGTCCTAGCAGTTAGACAGGCAGCATATTACAATAAACCTACACATCTAGGTACTTAGAGCTATAGAGAATTGGTCAGTATATCTGTCGCCACCAAACCTTATTTTTCCTTCCTAGGGACGGTCCTGTTTATGTTCACTGTACCTGATCCTAAGAAGCTCAAGCAAATATAAATCAGCAACATAAAATAACCAGCTTGATTACGTTAATTTCAAGGTCTCATTTCTGCTCATATTGCCTACAACCATTTTATTCATTGTGATAACTGCATAAAAATAACCTAAAAAAATAGTTGAGTAAGTAATAGTGCCCAAAGTTCTTTTCCTCTACAACATTCTTGTTCTCTCATTTCATCATAAATCTTAAATTTGCCTTTAGACTCTAATAGCACTTTAGTGAGCATGAAATGTGATTATAATTGTGAAAATAACTGGAAAAGAAAATATCAGCTTGCCCAATATGTTATTTTAAAACAGAAATACTTAGAGACTGGGGAATCTCCAACATGGAAATGCAAAGATTCTGAGGCTACGAAATCTATCATCTTGCCGCTGTCCTTTTCTCTTTGCTTTTGTTACTTGTCTGTTGTGTTAAACGGTATGTCTCTATTATGAAGTAACCTGTATTTTTCCATTGCAAATTTTTGAATACAGGGAAGGTAATTACCCTTTTAATAGCTCTAATATTAGATGTCCAAACTGCCCTTTTTCATATTAGTTATTTTAATTTGTTCAACATGTATTGGGATATTGACAATAAGAGTTCAAATTATAATTTAAATAGACCATGATCTGCTTGGAAGACAGAACTGTCTCTATTCACTATAAAACACTATAATTTTAGAGTGTATATATATTGCTTAGTGGTAGAATACCTGTGGTTCACCCAACATGATCATTTTTGATAAACACTTATTATCATCATTTCACATATTATAAAAAAATATCACCCAATACAAAAAATTTAATTTTTTCTTTCTTTCTAGCATTATTGAGACACAACTGACATATAACATTGTGTAAGTTTAAGGTTTACAATGTGATTTGATACACTTATATGTTGTGAAATTATTACCACAATAATATTAGCTAACACCTGCATTATGTTAATTACCATTTCTTTTTTTTGCAGTGAGAACATTTAAAATCTACTTTCTTAGCCACTTTCAAGGATGTAATACAGTATTATTAACTATGATCACTATGCTATACATTAGATTCTCAGAACTTATTCATATAACTGGGAATGTACACTCTGACTAATGTGTCCTCTTCCTCTCCATCTGCCAGCTCCTGGTAACCACAATTCTAGTCTATCTAGTCTCTGCTTCTCTGGGTTTGGCTTTTTAAAATTCCACATAAAAGTAATATCATACATAATTGTCTTGCTCTGACTTATTTCACTTAGTATAATAACCTCAAGATCCATCCATGTTGTCCACAGCAGGTCCTTCCTCATGGCTGAATAATATTCTATTTATATACGGAGCTCAGATATCTCTTCAAGAATCTGTCTTTATTTGCTTTGAATGTATGCCGGAAGTGGGACCGATGGATCATACCGTAATTTGATTTTTAATATTTTGAGGAGTCTCCATACCATTTTCCATAGTGGCTTTACCAACTTACATTCTCACCAACAGTGCTATCTAAATGCTCCTTCCTAGAATAAATAAAACAAGATGGGATTGGGAAGAAGACAAACCATAAGAGACTCTTTTTTTTAAAAGATTTTATTTATTTATTTTACAGAGAGAAATCACAAGTAGATAGAGAGGCAGGCAGAGAGAGAGAGAGAGGGAAGCAGGCTCTCTGCCGAGCAGAGAGCCCGACGCGGGGCTCAATCCCAGGACCCTGAGATCATGACCTGAGTCGAAGGCAGGGGCTTAACCCACTGAGCCACCCAGGCGCCCCCCATAAGAGACTCTTAACCTTACAAAACAAGCTAAGGGTTGCTTGGGGGGGGGGTGGTCAGCGAGGATTGTCGGGTTATGGACATTGGAGAAGGTACATGCTATGGTGAGTGCTGTGAAGTGTATAAACCTGGCCATTCACAGACCTGTACCCCTGGGGCTAATAATATATTACATGCTAATAAAAAATTAAAAAAATTTTTAAAAATGCTCTTTCCTCATCAAACCTTGTTATTAATTTTAGCATCCATCAATGGCTCTTCCCCAAATCATCATTTTTTACTATTTTTACTATGATAGTGGGTAAGTGGTGACTCTCTTCTTCATTTATCAATTGCCATTTTATATTTAAAAAATGACTTTTTCTTCATTTATCTATTTATAAAATTCTACCAGAATGGGTTCATAGACTCATCTTAATTCAGTGAATTTTACTTTGTGTGGTCATGGAAATGCACCATTCAGCTCTTTAACAAGAATCTGTTCTGAGGTTGTGGATGTCTGAGAGCCTCCTGTTGCTGCACCTTCAGATCCCGTGCACGTTCATGCCCAGCCCAGTTCTCGTGGGGCTGTTGTTCCTGGTCAATGCTGCGCATGGCAGAGGTGCTATTGTTGGGCCATTTATGCCCAGTAATAGCTTCCTGTAAATATGAAATCTTCTCTTGGGCTGGACATCAGCCTGAACAAGACTTTCTCAGAGCTGCACTATAATCTGAGAACTTCCCTTCTCCTTCCTTCCATCGCCTCTTCATAGCATTCAGTTTTCCACTGCATACTAGGTTCTCCCTGCCTATTTCTGCTGTCTCTCTCCTTTATCCTTCATAGGCACTTCCTCCAATAAACTATTGCACTTCTAATTCTGTCTTACTGTTTCTTGGAAGACATATTCTGTTACTATCATTGTTTATTCTGATGTTCTAATTATCCCAGTTTTGGCCAACAGGAGATGTATCAAACTGGCTTCTATATCCTCTTCTCTTTATCTTTTTGTTTAGAAACCATTTCAGATTCACATAGAAATTCAAAAAAAATAATATAGAGTTCCTGTTGTAGGGCCTTCACTCAACTTCCTTCAATGATAACATATTCCATAACCATAGAACAATTATCAAGATTGGAATATTGGCAGTGCTGTGCTAAATATAGCACATACCTTCTTCAGATGTTATTTGTTTTCCATGCATTAATTCATGGGTGTTTGTGGGGGGGGAGTTCTATGAAATATACATTTGTTTGATCACGACCACAATAAGGACAGAGAACTGATTGATCAGTCCAAAGATACTCCCTTGTGCTATGCCTTTGCAGTTACAGTGTCTCTCCAATAACCCTGACTCCTCAAAACCAATGATATTTTCTCCATCACTGTAATGTTGCTATTTTGAGAATATTATAAGAATTGAACCACATAGTATGCAACCTTTTGAGATTTGATTTTTTTTTCATTCATACAATGCTCTTGAGTTCTAAGTAGCTGCATATATCAACAATTCTTCCCTCTTAATTGTTGGGTAGTATTCCCCTTGATGGATATGCCATATTTTGTTTACCCATTCATCCACTGGGGGGCATTCATGTTGTTTCTAGTTGGGCGCTGTTTCAAATAAAGCTGCTGTGAACATTCACTTGAGGGTCTTTGGTATGGGATCTTAAGTTTTCATTTTTATTGAGTAAATACCAAGGAATCATATGGCAATATAAGCATATGTTTAACTTTATAAGAAAATATAAATTTATTTTCCCCATCTTAAAATTGTTTTTTTGGTTTTTTTTTTTTTTTTTTTTTTTTTACCTTTTTCTTACCAATCTGGAGGAACACTTGATATATTCTGTATTCCAGTCATTTGGTAATTAGGTTTTGCAAATATCTTCTTCTAACTGGTGACCTTTTCTTTTCACTTGTTAAATGGTGTGTTTTGAAGGAATAAGATAATTAATACACTACACTCACCAATTTTTATTTATGTTTTGTGTTTTTTCTGTCTTGGTTAAGAAATTCTTCTCAACCTTCAAATCACAAAGATATTTCCTTCAATTATATTCTAAGATTCATGTTTAGATTATGCAATCACTTCAGTTCTTTTAAATTTTTTTTAAAAATTACTTATTTATTTATTTGAGAGAAAGAGCGAGGGGAGGAGGAGATGGAGGGGGACAAGCAGACTCTGCACTGAGCACAGAGCCCAATGCAGAGCTCGATCCCAGGACCCTGAGATCAAGGTCTTGAGCCAAAATCAAGAGTCAGATGCTTAAGTGACTGAGCCAACCAGGTGCCCCTATGTAATCACTTTAAACTGAATCTGGGTATTTTATAAAATTGGGATCAAATTCTATTTTACCTCTATGTATTATTTTGTTTTACAACAATGTCCAAAATCCTTTCTCCATTCAACTGCAAGACCACTTATTTCATAGATCAAGTTTTCCACACATGTAAGAGCATGAATTTGGGCCTTCTATCTGTACTCCCACTATTCATTAAGGTAGATTTGTAATAAGATTTATTATAAAACAAGTCCCCTTACTCCATTCTTCTTCAGGAATGTCTGTTATTCTTGGCTTTTTATTCCATATTAATTTTAGAATGAGCTTGTCCAATTGCATTAAAATCCCTGTCAGGATTTCTTTAGCTTCTTATTGAACATATAGATTAATGAGAATAGCTACTTCTATGATATTGAAACTATTAATGAACATGATATTTCTTTTTTATGTAGGTCATCTTTAATGTCTTCCAATAAAGTTTCATAATTTTCTCCATAAAAATCATGAGCATCTTTATTTACACTTATAATTCTTTTTTATTTGATGTAGCTAAAAATGATAGATATGCTTCTAATGTTTACATTATTATGATTTTGCTGTAAGATTTGTAAATAGGTTTGTAAATAGTTTTGTCAATACCCTTTACTAAAAAAGAAAACTTCTCTTGGTAGCTTTCTAACTTAATGTTTTCTTTTTTAAACTCATGAACTGGTCTTGAATTCGGTTGGATTTTTTTTTTTTTTAAGCAAATATTGCAATGATCATGTCGATTTTCTCTTTTAATCTGTTTATATGGTAAACTACATTAATAGATACTTAAATCTAAATTCAATTCCTTGGGTCACCTGGGTGGCTCAGTTTGTTAAGGGTCAGCCTTCAGCTCAGGTCAGGATGCCAAGGGTCCTGGGATCAAGCCCTTTATTAGGCTTCCTACCCAGCAGGTAGTCTGCTTCTCCCTCTTTTTCTGCTACCTCCCTCTCCTAGGGCTCTCACTCTCTGTCAAATAAAATAAATAAAATCTTTTAAAAAATAAATAATAAATTCAACTCTTCATTTCCAGGATAAAACCACATAGTTTTAAAATGTATTCCTTGACTTGGGGCACCTGGGTGGCTCAGTGGGTTAAAGCCTCTGCCTTCAGCTCAGGTCATGATCTCAGGGTCCTGGGATCGAGCCCCGCATCAGGCTCTCTGCTCAGTGGGGAGCCTGCTTCCTCCTCTTCTCTCTCTCTCTGCCTGCCTCTCTGCCTATTTGTGATCTCTATCAAATGAATAAATAAAATCTTTAAAAAAAATAAAATTTATTCCTTGACACAGGAGCTAATATTTTGTTAGGGAGTTTTATTTCAATATTCATGAATGATAATGACCTGAATTTTCCTTTTAAGTAAGTTCTTTTCTGTTTTGGTTTCAATGTTATATTAGCTTCAGATAAAATTAAACTCTCCCTCTCTCTATTCTCAGTCTCATCTAACTACACTTCACAAAGGTCTATTATTGAATATTGACCCTGTCCTTACTTTTCTCACAGCAGTTACTTTAGAAAGATGCAATCACAAATTCTCTCCCCACCTCCTTGAGCTGTAAATTCTCTACAACCCCAAAATGTCTTTTTCAAGAACCTGAGACCTAGCTCTTTGAAAAAAAAAAAAATAAGCTTCTGTTAATATTTCTTTAGTTATCAATTTTCAGCCTGTAGAGATAACCTGTGCAAACTGTACCATATACTCATATGTCCTTTATGGTCTTCTCAAAAAAGCTGTATCCATTTTAGAGAGGTAAAACTTTTGAAACTATTGTTAATATGGCCAAACATCAAGTAATTTCTAAATTCTGCTACTTCTCGTTTTTTCTTTTGTACCATAACTTCTAGGGTCTTTTATCCCACTGTTCCATCTTGTCTGATTGCTTTATAGGTCCAATGCACAACTAGTATCCTGCATCTTCTCTTTACCTTCACCCTGGGAATTCCCCTCCCCAATCCTCTGTACTGGGAACCCTGACTCTTGGGACCTATATATTTTTCTTCCTGGACTTACACTATCTCTGCCAAAGGTATAGCCACAGTAACTTCAATTGGGAAAATTTTATCTTCTGTAATTTCTTTAGGGAAAGGTTTCTTTAAACAAAGAAGAAACTAATTCTAATATTCCCTACTGACCTCTGAAATGAAATAAGCTTAAGGAGAATTTCATTTGCACATCTGACTGAGGGCCTGCCATCATGTATTAGTTCATTAGCCTTCAATTATTTCCCTCTGTTCTGGAGATGGGTATGTCAGACTGGGTTTCAGGTGATCATTTCCTCCTTTAACTCACCCCAGTTCTCACATTAATCACAGCTAGAAGACAAGATTGTGCAAGTATAAAAATAAAGGTGGGGGTGCTTGGTTGGCTCAGTCGGTTAAGCATCTGACTCTTGATTTTGGCTCAGGTCATTACTTCGGGGTCATGGAATCAAGCCCTGCATTGGGCTCTGTACTCAGTGCAGAGTTTGCTTGAGATTCTCTCTCTCCCTCCCTCTCTTCTCCTCCCCTCACTTCATCTCTCCAAAATAAATAAAATATTTTAAAATATTAAAAAATCAATAAAAATAAAAACAAGGGCACCTGGGTGACTCAATTGGTTAAGCATCTGCCTTTGGCTCAGGTCACGATCCCAGGGTCAGGGGATCCAGCCCCAAGTCCAGCTCTGCTCAGAGGAAAGCCTGCTTTTCCCTCTCCGTCTGCCTGCCGCTCCACCTGCTTGTGCTCTCTCTCCCCCTCTCTCAAATAAATAAATAAAATCTTAAGAAAAAAATTCTAGTGAGATAGAGGAGTCAAACAAACAAAAAAAAATCCTAAAAGTATTAGTGTTGTCTATAAACATTGTTAGGGTAATATATGCTAATGCTGATTTTCTCAAGGTCTTCATTGATAAGCACATTAAAGTGTACATATACATATTATTTTTTAGTAAAAATGACATTCTATAGCCTAAAAGATCTTATTAGTGAATATACTCCTCAGTGCCTGGAAAGGCCAAGAAATACATTATTATTAAACAAGCATTCTCTTTTTGTTCACGTCTCTCCCCTAACACCCTGTACTTCTTTGGCAATGAAATTGGTGGTATTTTTGGAAGCTTGAATAGGTCCAATAAAGGATAACTTACTGGACCCACTTCTCCCCCTTAATAATAATTTTCTCAGAGATGAGTGAATTAAGAACAAGAAACAAGTTGATTATCCACATTTGGTTTTATATATATATTGGTTTTGGCAGAGGAATAAGAAGAAATACCTAAATGGCCTTTTGATCTGCCTCCCCTTTATTTAGGTGATAAATCCAAACCATTCACATGATGGTGTATCACCTGAAAAATGTACATTAACTTCACTTTAACTAGAAGGAGAGGAAGACGTAAACACACACACACACACACACACAGATACACACACACACAAACACACAAATGTGCAGACACAAACACACCCAGGACTTAAGTTAGTCAAAACTTGTAAAGTCAAAAATGAAGAAGAAAATTTAACAATTTTTCATCAGATGGAGGTTGCAGTTACAAGAACTGCAGAAGTTCAGTCAGTTTAGTAAGAACGATCATTTTATAGTTATTTTTCTACTAATCTCCTAAAATTTTATAATTTTTAAACATTCTGTTAGTGTCCCTGTGTTTAATAATCTAAGTTTTACAAATAAAATGTTCTTTTGCCCAAAAGTGAAATTAAGTTCAGAGGTAAACAGAAATATATATACCTCACATTCCATTTATCTTTATGAAAAGATAGCAATTTCTAAGCTATTACAGTGACTTTGGCCACTAAGAAATGCTACATTTATGTCCTGCTTTAAATCTGCAATCAGTCTCTCCCATCTGTCAAAATTTTATAGCTACTAAACGATAAAGGCTCTGTTGCTATGGTAATTATTCTATTACCTAGGTGATAGTGTTCAAATGATGTCATTGTTAGTGATCTAACTCATAAAACCTTTTTCAGTTTTAGTATACTTAGACAGGAGGAGAAAATTACTAGTGATACAAAATCAAGAGGCCAGAAGAATGCTGCTCTTCTTCATAAACAGGGTACTCACAATTGAAAATTAGAAAGTAAATGCTCAAATGAATTTGTCCGATTATCTCTCCTTTTAGTTGGGTCAATACCCTCATCAGTGTTTTACAAAACTGAATGAAAAAGAAAAAAGGTTTTGTGTGTAGAGAAACAAACAACAACAACAAAAAAGCAGGGTATACTAGGGGAAGAATGGTGGCAGTGGCATCCTACCAAAAAAAAAAAAAAAAAAAAAAAAAATGTTTCCTTAACTCTTTTCAATTGAACCTCAGGCTTCATCATTCCCAAGGAGAAAAATGCTATGTGCTTTCCTTTTGGTACCATGATCTACTCCTTAACCAGAGAGCTGTATACAAAGAAATACAGAGAAGGACATAGAGGAGGAAGGGGAAATAGGAAATTGGATGGAGAAGACAGCAGAAAAGATCAGAAATTGGGTTGCAGCTCACTGTTCAGAATACGATAAATGAGCAATTAGGGGAAAAAAAAGAGTTAGCAAAAAGGGTAGATAAGAGTTTGAAAACTTTTTCAACTTCAGCTGGACTTATCAAGAGGTGAATTCCCTGTGTTGATGTTATTTCCATCTCATTTAAAGAACTTTCAAATGTTGGCAAAGACATATAGCATGCCACCCTCCAAAACTGCCTCGCAGGTCAAAGAGAAAATGTCCTTTGAGCTCAGAGGATGCTCTAGCCATCCACACTCTAATGACTCCAGATGAATTATTATCCATCAAAGAAAAACCAAACCAATATCTCCTTTATAAAGATAGTAAAGCCATTCTTCAACGATTCTTTCTCTCTTTTCTTCTTCCCATGTCCTCTCCTGTATATTACCCTACATACTCTCTCACACTGTAAGAGTTGAATTACGAAGCTTGAAGAGATTGAAGAAATCCTAGCAGTCACTTTTACAGGTAAGGCAAAGGTTCAGAGAGTTTCGTTGCCTGATGCAATGACAGAAACTCAGAGTTGGAAGAAAAATGTATACCATTTAGTAGTCCCATACCAATTCAAGTGCTGAATGCTTACCAACTTCTTCTAGCCTCTTGCTTTGACACCTCAAAGTGGAAGAATTCACTACAGCTGGAGGGAGTCCATTCCATTTGGCCAAGTTGACATAATTTATTGATTCATTGAGGGATATATATACATACATATATATGCATATATATATATATATATATAATTTAGTGATTCATTGAGGGAGATATATATATATATATATATCTGCCTGTGAAAACTTCATGTGTTAGTTTCCCAGAAAACTAGAATTTTTTAGCAGGATGATAAAGGGAGAAAATTGTTTCATAAACTCACAAGGCAGAATTCCATACAACATGGTATTTGGGCTGGTGTTTAGGAGATGGGTTCCGGGAAGAATGAACTCAACTGGAGAACCCACAAATAAAACCACTGTGGCTACTGCTCTCTTTATTTATATGTAAGGCTAGGTTGGATTTTTTTTTTTTTCTCTTTTGGGATGTGCTTACACTGTGTAGATGTGCATTTTCTGGCAACAGTATGAATCAGGTAAAATAAAGTAATGATGAACAACAAACTCAACCAGGAAGCAACAGCTGCTGGAGTATCACCTGACTTTGTGAAAACTGGTAATGGACCCATTAATTGAGGTATTTTAGGAAACTCCTAGAGCAAACACAAAAGCTCTCCCATGATTAATAATTGGTCTTTATTCAATTAATGGTTTTCATGTGTCTTGTTTTTAGTATGTATTACACAACTTGACATTGCACCTAGGAGAGAGTTTTTGTTTTTTGTTGTTTTTTTTAAACAAGAAAATGTGGTATGTGAATAATATTACCCTATTGGTTTTAGATTCTAATAGGTTTTTTTCCTTCCCCCCAGGAATGGGGGAGGAAATAACGAAGGCTGGAATGTAAGCGTCTAAAACCCAAAATAACTTGCCAGATTAAACTACCAACAACATAAATCAAGCTCATTAACAGCAACTGATAAAGCTTATCTGCCTCATATCACCAGGGAAGCACTTGTTAGCAGGGCCTTTGCAGATAGAATTTTCACTAGATATCATCATTAGAACTCAGTGAAATAGCCATCCACAGGAACAGCTTGCAGCACTAGCTTCCATATCATAATTACAGAAATGATTACAGTAGCAAATATTAAAAACAGTGCAGTTATGCATAATTTCTACAACATGTAATCTAATTTACCAGCAGTAAAAACAGTAATAAAAGCATTGCCCAGTGATGGGACAAAGCAATTTTCAGTCAAGATGCCTAAAAATAACATAAGTTTTCTTACAGCTGGATTCTTTGTTAACATGGTTTGCTTAGCATCCTGCTTGAGGCAGCTTAATCAAAAGTAGGGCAATAACTATGTTAGCTAATGCATGATACTAATGGACTTTTTGCCCCAAATAATGGGACTTCTGGCTTCCACTGGATAGCTACAGCTTTGGCAAAGGACATCCATAGAGGATAATAAAATCTCAGAAGGAAGGGACCACTTCCTTTAGCTAAAGAACAAAAATTAACCATTTATGTCAACATGATCTTGTTTCTTTTTTTTTTTTTAAAGATTTTATTTATTTATTTGACAGACAGAGATCACAGGTAGGCAGAGAAGCAGGCAGAGAGAGAGGAGCAGAAAAGCCTGATGCGGGGCTCGATTCCATGACCCTGGGATCATGACCTGAGCCTAAGGCAGAGGCTTTAACCCACTGAGCCACCCAGGCGCCCCAACATGATCTTGTTTCTTATTCCTCTGAACCCCCATTTCCTTCCCTGGTGTTCATGCTTCTTTAAGCACTCACCTGTCTCCACTTCATAACCTACTTATTTGTAACCATACCAATGCCCCCTATTAATTTAACTTCTTGGATGTAAGAGACTATAAGTGATTCATGTTCTTAATCTCTCCCTCCCCAGAGAATCCAGCCCTGTGCTAAGCACAAAGTAAATGATATACAAGTTTGTCAGATTAAATTTATGGACCTGAAATGTCAAGTTATACAGTATAAATCAAACATCACTCAGAAACGTCACAATAAAGAAGACATAATCTGCAATATCTGAGCCTTGACAGGATTGAGTTTGTTCAGTTAAAGCAGTAATTTCCAACCCTGGTTGTTCATTATATCATCTGTAAGGTTTTAAGAAAAGCCTAGTTGCTAGGTACTACTCCAGATCATTTTTAAACAAGAATTTCTAACGGTGAGATCTGGGCATAGGGATTTTTAAATCTTCCCCAGGGGGAGTCAGGGTTGAGTCTCACTGATTTAAAAGATAAAAGTAAACACATGGCTGGGGCGCCTGGGTGGCTCAGTGCCTTAAAGCCTCTGCTCAGGTCATGATCTCAGGGTCCTGGGATCGAGCCCCGCATCGGGCTCCCTGCTCAGCGGGGAGCCTGCTTCCTCCTCTCTCTCTGCCTGCCTCTCTGCCTACTTGTGATCTCTGTCAAATAAATAAATAAAATATTAAAAAAAAAAAAAGTAAACACATGGTGAGTTTAGCATGGAAAATACCTGATTTACTAGAGATAAAGAACGAACTCCTTTTGCTGTGTGTTTGTATATGTACTTCATACTTGGGGCTACTTTGGTTCCTCTATAAAATGAAGGGTATTAATTATACATACAGTAAGCCCTGGAATATTTTTCATAACAAAATTACGTAAATACACAACAGTGTTAATGCCACCACCACCAGGCCAGTGAGTCAGTTACAAGTCAACTTCTAATAGTGGAGAACAGAAGTTTCCATTCTTTACCAACTCCCTAAGTCATAACTTCTCTTTGGACAAGAAATGATAGGACAGGATGACCTTTGTGGTTTGTTCCTAGAATACAAGATAAGCAATGGAAAAACAGTATTTTCAAGAAGTGTGGTAGTCTAGACCTTGATTAGGTCTAGACTAATAATAATCTCCATCCAATAAATAATCTCCATCACAAGAAACAGAACTCTTTGGAGAAATGACGAACTCTAGTGCAGGGGAATAGATTACACATGTGGAGCTTGGAGCATCCCAAGGGGTCAGAAAGTAATGAATTAGTATTCAAAAAGCAAAATGAGGGCGCCTGGGTGGCTCAGTGGGTTAAGCCGCTGCCTTCGGCTCAGGTCATGATCTCAGGGTCCTGGGATCGAGTCCCGCATCGGACTCTCTGCTCGGCAGGGAGCCTGCTTCCCTCTCTCTCTCTCTGCCTGCCTCTCCATCTACTTGTGATTTCTCTCTGTCAGATAAATAAATAAAATCTTTAAAAAAAAAAAAAAAGCAAAATGATTTGGGCATGCTAAAGGGAACAGAAGCCAACTGAAAGGGTCCCCAATGGCCAAAGGTGAAACAATTTGATAAAAAAAAAAAATAAAATAGTGTTGGATTATAACCCAAAGTATAAAATAAATATCTATGGATCCACACAGATATAAATGTTTGAACAAATAAATAAATGGGGGTGAAGAGACAAATCTCCTTTACAGAAAAGTTGCAAATAATATATGTAGGTATCTCCTCCTCCAGGAGGTGGGGCATAACTTACTTTGTTGGATGTGAGCTACACTTAATGACTCCTTCCAGAGAAAAGAGTATGGAAAGGAAAAATAATCACTTGAGAACCTGGATGGCTCAGTCAGTTGAGCATCTGACTCTTGGTTTCAGCTCAGGTCATGATATTGGTATCCTAAGACTGGGTCCTATGTCAGGCTCCATGCTTGGTGTGGGGTCTGCTTTGGATTCTTTATCCCTTCTCCTTTGCTTCTCCCCCTGCCTGTCCTCACTCTCTTGAAAATAAATTAATTAAGTCTTTAAAATAAGAATAATTACTTTATAGTGGAGAAACATGGCAGACACTACCTTGACAAAAGTGATCATGGTTAACATCAGTGATGGCTCACGTTGCTATTACATATCATATTCCCTGATAGGATACCACAAAAAGGACACTTCATTTCCGTGGTCTTTCTTTTCCCAAGCTCATAACCTCAAACTGATCATGAGAGAAACAACAGACAGACCCAAACTAAAGGACATTCTAGAAAACACCTTAACAATACTCTTCAGAATGGCCAAGTTCATACAAAATAGGAATGACTGAGCAACTGCCACAGAGTAGAGAACACATGATAATTAAATAGTCTGGAATCTTGAACTGTATCCTAGAACAGAAAATAGATATTTCTGGAGAAACTAATGAAATCTGAATAAAGTCTGTAGTCAAGCTAATAGTAATATGCCAGTATTAATTTCATAATTTTCACAAATATGTCATGGTTAATACAAAGTATGAACCTTAGGGAAACTGGATGATGTATACATAGAAGCTCTCTATACTATCTTTGTAACTTTAATGTAAACCTAAAAATATTCTGAAGTTTATTAAAAGTCATATACAAAGAAAGCATGTATAGGCATGAGAAGAAAATACAACTATGAAAATGACTTATCTTTTGAACAATGGTATTTAAAATGTTTTGAGACATAAAGTTCACTACTATTCCCTTATTAGCTTGGTCAACAATGAAACATATATAAATATATTAATATATTCATATTTAATGTATTTTGTATTCAGCTTCAGTAACTTGCAATTCTCATTAAATCAGTCTGGACTTCAAAGCTCCAGACTGAATGAGCAAAGTGTACATTGTACTTGATACGGTACCAGAACGCCTTCCCTGCTCTACTTACCCTTTCATGGGTAAGTAGAGGGACATTTCCTCATTTTAAAAATAAACCATATTAGGTGCATCTATTCAAGAACCCAGAAGATTATCAATTCCAAGTGAACTCACCACATGGCTACAGTATGCCATGGACACATCTTAAGGATTCACACAGTGCATTTTTCTTAAAGCCTAAATTTCATCTGGGAGCAGAACAGCACCCATGCCTGCTAGAGATGTTTAGTACTCTTTTGTGGCTTTATCTTACAAAATTAAAATCTCTCCAAGCAAAAAGGCAATCTCTTAGTTAAAGATGCAATGTTGAAATAAATTCAGATTAGAAATTCCAGTTGCTGATTTTTGCTGGTTTTACTTCCTAAATTTTTTTGGAGAGTGGCTTTTCCACTCCTTTTATTTGTCTTCAATCTAAGCCTTTTAATGGGTCTCTCACTCTCCTTGTATTATTCTGCTTCTTTCTCCTCTCCAGTGCATCCATTTCACTCTACCCAGAGTGGTCCATTCTAAGTAGCAAATATGACTTTACCACTTCCCTCAGTAAACCCTCTTGTGGCTCCCTGATTATTATATGTTAAGTTGGAGCTTCTCATCATGGCAAGCCAATTATCCTGGATATGGCCCCTACTATCCCTCTGGAGACTGTCTGAAAGAAACAGCAGCCTTTCCCATTATAAGAAGTTATGCTTTACTATTACTGAAGTAGTTAGTTTCTATACACACGCTATAGCTCTATGCTTTCATGTCTTCCCTCTTGCAGTTCTATTTCTTTTTTCTCTTCTGGAACAGGTAATTCTTTCATTACAGTTCAAGTCATTGGAGGTGTCCTCTCCTCTATGAAGATTCCCTTAATGAATTCCCTTTCCAACCATCTTCCTTTCCCAGCAAACAAGGATTGCCTCACTGTTCTATTTCTATATCACTCTTGGTTCTACCATTATTCTAACACTCATCCTACCTACTTTGCTCTACAGCACACAGTGTTTTGTTTTCTGCTAGCTGGTAAGCATCCATCTTACACATCCTTCTTTATGTCCCTGCAGAAGAGCACAGTGCCTGTACTCAAAAGACACTATTCCCTTATTAGCTTGGTCAACAATGAAACATATATTATATAAATATTTTAATATATTCATATTTAATATATTTTGTATTCAGCTTCAGTAACTTGCAATTCTCATTAAATCAGTCTGGTCTTAGAAGCTCCAGACTGAATGAGCAAAGTGTACATTGTACTTGATATGGTAACAGAACACCTTCCCTGATCTACTTACCCTTTCCTCATTTTAAAAATAAACCATATTAGGTGCATCTATTCAAGAACCCAGAAGATTATCAATATTTTGCACAATATTTTGCTCAATATTTTGCACAATAGCACAAAAATGCTATTGAGAAGCTATAAGCAGAAATTCCTGCTCATTTAAAATAAATACTTTATCCCTCAAGGGACTAATTACTGAGTGTCACGATGTATCTACAGGGCTAGATTTCTGCCTCACCTCTCTGCACACACACCTTCTCTGTAACCAAAAACAGTTCCAATCTGTATCACCTGCCAACTTTTTCCACTTAGTGTCAATCTCATGTTTGTATTTCTACTTGAATGTCTAAGAGGCATCTTAAAAAAAAAATCCATTTTTGTACAGTTCTTTTTCTGCTTCTTACACCATGCTCGCTTAAATGAGATCTTCATTTGCCTATATTCTAGGCTCTATTCTGTGAGCTGAGAATACAAAATCAAGAAAGATCATTCCTGACCTCAGGGAGCTTGTAGTCTGATAACAAATTACAGGAAGGGAGCTAAGCACCAGATGCTGCTAGGGAACAGGGACAGAGCTCCTAAATCATGGAAGGTTTCATGAAGAAGATGGTGTTTGAGCCAGGATTTGAAGGGTCAGTAGAAGTTATTAGCTAAGGAGGGAGATGACTGGCATCACATGTAGAAGAGAAACAGTTAGGAAGGGGCACCACATGAAAGGTATGATGGCCAGAGGTAGCTCAATAGATCTGCAGATCTTAAAGCAGCTGATATACATGGGATATAAGGATGTACATGAGATGATGTAAGATTAGGGCAGAGGTAAACTTTTTATTATTATTATGTTCAATTAGTCAGCTTATAGTACACCATTAGTTTTTGATGTAGTGTTCAATGATTCATTAGTTGCATATAACACCCAGTGCTCACCACCACACCTTAATACCCATCACCCAGCTACCTCATCACCCCCTCCCCCACTGCAACTCTCAGTTTGGTTCTCAGAGTCCAAAGACTCTCCTGGTTTGTCTCCCTCTCTGATTTCTTCCCATTCAATTTCCCTTCCCTTCCCCTGTGGTCCTCCGTGCTATCCTTTATGTTCTACATATGAGTGAAATCATATGATAATTTTCTTTCTCTGATTGGCTTATTTCATTTAGCATAATCCCCTCCAGTTCCATCCATGTCAATGCAAATGGTGGGTTATTCATCCTTTCTGATGGCTAATATTCCATTGTATATAAGAACAATATCTTTATCCATTTATCTGTCAAAGGGCATCTCAGCTCCTTCCACAGTTTGGCTATCACAGGCAAGGGCAAAGGTAAACTTGGAAGGTCCTGTGATTAAGTTTAGGTATTTGGATTTTAGGCTTACAGCAACCAGGGGGTACTGAAGAATTGTAATGATATTTATGTATTAGAAGTTCTCTGCAGATTCTGGGTGGGGAGATGGAGAAGCATGGGATAGGCAAAGAGAAGACAATTGTACGACAGGTACAGTTTTCCAGGCAAGAAGACATTAAAAGCATGAATAAAAGAAGTGGCAATGGGTGTAGAAAGTAGGGAAAACAAGCAAAGTTGGAACCTGGAGCATGTGGTCAATGGGGGTAAGCAAATGGGAGGTTTCCAAGATGATTCCCAGGTTTCACACATGGACTATGGGGTCAGTTGTTGTTAACAACAGAGAACCAAGGAGGAAGAATAGATCCAAGGAGGAAGATCATGTCAGGTTTTAAATATGTTTGGATTAAGAGTAATATGCTTATCTTGATCAGCACTGGGAAATTTATAGAATTTTGGAATCACTATATTATACACCTGAAACTAATTTAACACTGTATGTTAACTACACTGGTAGCTTCAAAAAACATGTTTGGATTAAGACCCATCTGGGTATTCAAGCAGAAAAAGCAGTTGGTTACTTTCTAGGTTATCTAAGTGGTCCCATTAAAAATAACTCATTAAGGGGCGCCTGGGTGGCTCAGTGGGTTGAAGCCTCTGCCTTCAGCTCAGGTCATGATCCCAGGGTCCTGGGATTGAGCCCCACATTGGGCTCTCTGCTCAGCAGGGAGCCTGCTTCCCTTCCTCTCTCTCTCTGCCTGCCTCTCTGCCTACTTGTGATCTCTCTCTGTCAAATAAATAAATTAATTAAAAAAAAAACTCATTAAGAAGTTATACATCAGGTAAGACAATGCCCCCCTCAACAATGGAAAAAAGAAAGGTCGGGGGAGCTAGAAATGTAGACTTGATGAACACTACAATTCAAGGAAAGTGAAGAGAAAGAGGCTGGTGAGGAGGCACAATCAGAGGAGGCACAATCACAACCAGCACAGGGGAATAGAATAGTATCCAAATGGTAAATATAAATAACATTTTTGAAAATGGAAGACTGTGATCAGTGTCAGAAACCACAGAGAAGTTCAATAACTTTTAACGCTAAAACTATTCTCTGATGATATAATGTTTTCAATCATTTTCTTGGTTTGTAGGCATTATTCAGATTTTGAGATTAGCTTTAATTTATTATGTATAATGGTTTTTATGAGTAGAAATTGTTACTTTTCTTTTTTTTTCTTTTAAGATTTTATTTCTTTATTTGACAGAGAGAAAGAGAGACAGTGAGAGGAGGAATACAAGGGGGGGGGGGGGGAATGGGAGAGGGAGAAGCAGGCTTCCTGCTGAGCAGGGAGCCCAATGCAGGGCTTAATCCCATGACCCTGGGATTATGATCTGAACAGAAGGCAGATACTTAACTGACTGAGCCACCCAGGAGCTCAGTCACTACTTTTCTCAGCTCACTATAATCTGAAAGACCTGACCATCACAAATGCTTAGTATTCCCAGTGTTGGTATGAGAGAAATCACCTAATTGCCAATTTCAATTCCTATGTATTATATAAATTAAAAAAGGCTTCTGCAGAGGCTGCAAGGGGAGCTTACTACAGTTGAAATCATTCTAACCCTAGGATACATCCCCCCTTTTATATAATCACGCTTTAGTCAGCAAATCTGCATTCCAGGCCTAAAGATGTTGCCAACTAATTGTGTACAGGAGGGAAATCACTTAGACTCTGGACCTTTTTATTCATGGGTAAATTCACAGGATTGGGGTCTTCTGTTAGAGACAGACTGAGATAAATGACGGTCTGAGAGGGCTAATGCATGCTTATTTATGCATCTTCTATACCAGATTTTCACCAGGGACACATACCCTTTCTTAGAGTTGCCTTTACACTTCTGGTGGGAATGGGCCTTTAGCCGACACAGTTTACAAGTTTACAACACAGTTTACAATTTACCTTCTAAATGCTTGTTTCATCTTTGCTTTCCTCTTCCTCCTACTGTATGCCTTAGGCAGAGTTCCTTCTTCCGCTATACTTCCAAAATATATTTCACAAACCTCTATTATAGCACTTAACACATTTTACCCTAATTACAAGATAATGTGGTCCTTGGGGCGCAGAGTATAATTATATTCAAGTGAGTATCAAATGATATAGCCTGCGTTTGACACCAGCTATTGTTTAGTAAATGCACAAGAATTATTCAGAGCAAAGGAGCCAGAAATACCATGGTGCCTTCAGCCGGAAGAGAAGTGGCTAGCTCAGTTACCCCGAACTCTGAATGAAAGTGACGTCTATCCGTATGTCACTGTGTACGGAATGGCAAGAGCTCCTGTGGCTCAGGACTCTATAAATGGCTTCCAGATAAGCTTTGTTGTGAAGTTCTATTTAATTAAATGGCGAGGTGGGATCACCAACAATGAGATCCTAGAGGACGGCCAGTCTATCCACTTTGAAGCAATACATACTGAAGCATAACTCTTTTGGGTAGGATAGATGGGGAGATGGATGATAACTGAACACCTAAATAACTGCTGGCTGATAGACTCAAAGGCAGCAGGAGGGGCACTTTATTAAGTGCCTGTCACAGCACGATTACAAACAGGGCAGAAACACTGTGCATACAGAGAGCAATGATAGCAAGCTGGCTTACCGAGGGAAGGGCTGAAAGGCATTAAGAAAAAGCCCAAAATGAAATCTGCCAGACAAACCAAAGCTAGCCTTGATACACACACGCTATTTTGAGATCACACTTTTCTTGGTCAGTGCTACAGGACCCTAGCTGGTGGATGGATTCCTCCTTGTATCATAGTATTGTGCTTTGCTGTGGCTCTATCGAGCCCCTAGTAAATGTTTATGGATGATGATATATTGATCTGTTTTATAACTCCACATATAAATGGATAATAAACTTTATCTGCAGTGTTATTTTCGAATAAACAATGGCATACTGAATAGGTATGCCATGTGAGATGTAAGCTATAGAAGAGATTTAAAAAATATAGCACCAACTTCTAATTCTTGATTATTTCATCAATTGCAATTTTATTTACCAATAAACTGAAATGATCTGACTTCAATTCTCATAAATATTCTCATGTTTTTCAGGTGTAATTTGGCTTAAATTGGAAATCTGATTACCAGAATCTGGTTCTTCAGATATTTGTAATTAAATGTGGTGGGCTTAGCTCCCGCCATAAGAAGCATTGTGGTTAATCAAAATATTAGTCAGTCTTCCTTTTAGAGAGAATTTGTAATGAGGATAATAGAAGTTTCTCTAAAAATCTTTAAGATATGAATTATCATTATAAGAAAAAATCAAATAGAAATAAACACAGTCAAATCATTTCATGTATCTTTGAGTATCTACCGTGTGAAAAAGACTGTTCAAGTGCAGGGGAAATGTAAAAATATCAAGAGAATACATGACCTCAATATTTACTAGGGAAGAAAAAGCTGGAGACATAAATAACTGTGATACAAGGTAGAATGGGATAAATGGGATAAGAAATATGGCAGTTTGCTAAATTAACAAAATGTGGTCAAAGTTATATTGACCATTTGAAGTAGTGTAATTAGGAATTAGGTAACCGATACTAGTTAAGCATTTTTTTTCCGAAGTAATGCACAAGAGTCTATGCACAAGAAAATATGAGACTTATTCTCATCCTTCAGAGACAAATTTATCTCACAAGGCCTGTTTTAGTTTTTTTTTTAATTTTTTTAATATTTTTAAAGATTCTTATTTATTTATTTGACAGATCACAAGTAGGCAGAGAGAGAGAGAGAGACAGAGGAGGAGGAAGCAGGCTCCCCGCTGAGCAGAAAGCCGGATGTGGGACTCAATCCCAGGACCCTGAGATCATGACCTGAGCCAAAGGCAGAGGCTTTAACCCAATGAGCCACCCAGGCACACCACAAGGCCTGTAGTAAACAGAATGGACTGGAAATAGTCTTGATTCTCTAAAACTCTAGAAAATAGTGGAAAGACGCTCAGTTTAGAATCTAAACAACATTTATTGAGTATTACTTGAGCCAGGAATTATACTAATTTCCAGAGTGTAAACTCTGAGACCTTGTAACATACCATATAGAGTAGCTTAAGGGAAAAAAATGAATAAAATAACATTTAACCCAGGAAACAACAAATATGTACAACTTGGTATGCTGACTGGCTATGAATTGAAAATATTAATAAGTACAAAAAGGTACTTAATCTAATTTATGAGACCAGTACACTGTACTAGCAATGGCAATAGAATACAATTTTGTTCAGGGATCATTGCTTATCATTATCTTCCCCTTCTCTGTATCTCCAACCATATTTTGTGAAGGAAAGTACTACCCAGCACTAATACACCTGCTTTTTGATTCTAAGGATCCAGGGAAGTTCAGCACTAAAAATCAAATATGGAACATTTTCTTTTTGCTATTTTCAAAAAAAAAAAAAATGGTGACAATTCCACATCTTCCTAAGAGCTACTCAGCTGCAGATAAAGACCATTTCAGACCAGGGGAATAATAATTACCACTTCTAATCTTTTGACAGCCCAGCCAGCAGCTAAAATGACTGGCAGAACTCACTTTTTGGCTGCAGGGTAGGAGGTTCTCTACCAGTCTATACTCAAGCTGTGCTACATGACAACCCAAGATCTTGAAGCAACCTGGAAAATATATTCAATAAAGCAGATGTTTTTCTACATGATATGAAACACTCAGAAGCTTCAAAATACTATGAAATTAAGGTAGTTTTTTTCCTGTCCTCCCATCTCAGGATTATCTTAGAAGACTTGCTATAAATACTGGTTTCTAGCTTCCATCTGGTTTCTACTAAATCAGGCATTCGAAAGGTGGAGACCAGAAACTGAAATTAATCCGCTTCATATATAAAAATTTGGGAATCACATGTTTAAGTTGGGGGATGTCCCATGGAAAGATAAAAAACCACAGAGAATATAATGGGAAAATTCATAAATTGTTGGTGACTAAGAATGTCAAAAATCACATGCCAGTAGCAAGCAGTTAGTATTTCTTGAGTATCTACTGTATGCACAACATTGTTCATATAGAAATGACACCCTAATTGCAATGCATGTAAACTAAATTTGAAAGGGCTCCCTAGGAGACTCAAGCTTATGAAAAAGAAACACTGTCAGACTGAAGGAACATAATAGATGGTTTCCACACATAAATATGGTTAATAACTACATCAGAGCCTTGGAGCCTATGAGGATGAAAAGAAAATCTAGCAATAATCCATGATTTCACACAAGCTGCCTTCTGTCACAGCCAGAGCTCACCTGCCAGGCCCTATCTCTGTCACTTCAATATCTTACTTTTTATATCTATTCTGGAGTCATCAATTTCTACAAGTGGCATCTGACTGTTGCCTGCTGGGATTTTGTGGTTGATTTATAAAGAGTATAAAAGGAATTGTATTGTAAAACATACAGGGTTTATAAGCTACTTTTGAAAAGTAAGAATTCCAAACTATTTCAAACTATCTAGGAATAAATTTCCCTCATGATACTCAGAGAACCAGGAAATGGAAACAAGTGAACATCTCATCACATTTCAGCAAAGCTCCATTAGGTAAATGCTTTCTGGACAATGCAACTGTGATAAGACCCTGTGCACATGAACTTGTCCTTGAATTTAGGATCTGAAAATGAGGTTTCTGATATATTCTGGTAGGACTAGTTATAAAAATCAGAGAGAATAAATTTACCCTCAAGTTTCAAATAGAAACTGTATACTAATATTTTTGTTCTTCAATAAGAAATTAAGAGAAAGAAAGCAGCAACAATATGGAAAATGTAAAAGATTTTATAATAAAAAAAGATAAAATGTATAGGATAAGCATGCTAGATTTTTAGTAAGGATAAATAAGGAAAAAGGTGAGTGCAAGGTAAAATGAGAGGTCTTTACTCTGCAGAGTTATCTTGACATGTTATAGACTAGGGGTTAGAAAAAATAAGGCCAAATATGGTTTGACACCTATTTTTATAAATAAAGTTTTATTAAAACACAGCCTCAGTCATTCATTTATGTATTGTCCATGGCTTCCTGTCTAATACAGTGGCAGAACTGGGTAGTTTTGATACAGACCATATGAACCACAAGGTCTAAAATGTTTACTCTCTAGTTCTTCACAAAAAAATATTCACTGATCCTTCCCCATACCACTGGATACATACAAATGTTAGTAAAGTAGCAGATCGTTGAGATTTCCTGGTTTTTATATGTCACACTTTGTCATACACATCTTACAAAGACATCTAAAGTGTTTATTACTACCTTTTCCTTACCAAATCTAATCAGCCTATCACCGATATAGTGGTAAGAGTTATATCTTTCTCGATGGTAACAAAGATCCTTTTGAAATTGACTATCACAGAGAGCGGGAGTATTGTCACAGTTCTGAGGTAAAACAATGAAGATAAACTGCTGTTTCTGCCAGTTAAAAGCAGACTGTTGCAGGTAGGATTTTCTTACTGATATAGAGGGGGAAAGTGGATTTGCCCGATTAAAAAAAGCAGCTTTGATTGGTGACTTAAAATTAAGTTTATGATAGCCTATTGTGACTCTTCTTCACTGGACAAATGGTCATATTCCTGATGAAGATGTTTAAGGAATCACACCATCTGCATCATTTTTGATGAAAATTCTTGCTGGGATATAAATCGTTCTGACGTAAAAAGAGATTATTGTGATGGGTTACTTCCAGGGGATGATATCAACAAAATGGTGAAAAAGATACCCCCAAACCCTTCTTCCACCCACAGAAACACAGACTTAACAATACAGGCACTAAGTTCCTTTGTGAGTAATCCAAAAAACATGTTAAGAAGCTCCTGTACCCCAGATAAGCATGAAACCAGAGACATCAAAGCATGGTGATCAGCAAAAAAAATTTCCCAGTACCTGGCTCCTCCCTGGGGATGGAAAGAGAAGAGTAAAACATGTACCCAATATTTTGGCCTGTGTGGGGACGGAGAGGGGGCTGCCCAAGGGACTGGCTTCTGTAGTACCTGAATCTAAGCACTGAAAGAAAATGGTGCCAAGTTGGGGGTGACTAAAAATAAAGTGTATGGTTTGGACTAGCACTCATTCACTAGCCATAGTCTCCCCCCAGCCTCTTGCTCAGTGTGGAATGAAAAGAAGAAAACCTCGGCTTTTCCCTGAGGGAGGAAGCAGTTGGAACATGATTCCAACATTCTGCCCTTTCGGGGGCTTGTCTAGGGACTGCTTTCTGTCATGACTGTCTTAGAGCACTAAGGGTACCCTATATACCCTAGATGCCTGGGGGCCACTGAGAACAAAGGAAAGCTGGGCAGGTTGGTGCTGTTCAAGTGGTCCTAAATTGGCAAAGTTGAAAACAAGGAACAGTCTAAAAAGGTGATTGATAAGGCAATTCTATTTACAACAGCATCAAAAATAATAAAATAGTTAGTAGTAAACTTAGTGAAGGAGATGGGAGACTTGTATGCTGAAAACTACAAAATGTTGCTGGAAGATATTAAAGAAGACAAAAATAAATGGAAATACATCCTGTGTCTGTGGTTTGGAAGACAAGATATTGTTAAAAATGTCCATAGTACTCAAACTGATCTACAGGTTCAGTATAAGTTCTATTACATTCCAAAGACATTTTTGCAGAAATAGAAAAAATGGATCCTAAAATTAAAATAGAAACACAGAGGACCCTGAATAGCTAAAACAGTCTTGGGGGAGAAAAAAGCTGGAAGCTTCCTACTCTTGACTGAAAAATATATTATAAAGTTATAGTAATCAAAACAGTTATAGTACTGGTCTAAAATGGCCCCATAAACCAATGGGAAAAAATATAGATCCCAAAAACAAACCCACTCATATACCATCAAATACTCTTTGAAACAGCATAGCACAATAGGGGGAAAAAAATTCTCTTCAACAAATGGTGCTGAAAAAATTGAGTGTCTACATGTAAAAAAAAAAAAAAATAGCGCCTAATCTTAGAGCATACAAAAATCAACTCAGTATAGATTAAAGAGCTAGCTTAAGACCTGAAACTATAAAACTTCTACAAGAAAACACAGAAGAAATCTTCATAACATTGGTTTGGCAAGATTTCCTAGATAAGACACCAAAAGCACAGGCAATGGGAGTAAAAATAAACAAGTGGGACTACATCAAATTAAAAAGCTTTTGCCCAGCAAAGGAAATAACAGAGTGAATGGCAACCCATGGAATGGGAGAAAATAACCAATAGCGGATTAATACTTGAAATATATAAGGAACTCCCAAATCAATAGCGAAACAACAAATTTCTTGATTTAAAAATGGGCGAAGGACTTGAGTAGACATTTCCTTAAAGAAAACCAACAGAAGTCCAACAGGTATATGAAAAGATTGTATCACTAATGATCAGGGAAGTGCAATCAAAACTACAAAGAGATACTGTCTCAATGAGATATTATTTAAAAAGAAACCAAAAAGCCAGAAAATAATAAATGTTAACTAGAAAGTGGAGGAGTCTGAACTTTAAGTACTGTTGGTGGGACTTTAAAATGGTGGAGCCACAACAGAAAATAGTCTGAAAATTCCTCAGAAGAATTCAGAACAGAACTACCCTATGATCCAGCAAGATGAGCTGAAATCAAGATCTTGAAGAGATATTTGCACTCCCATATTAACTGCAGCATTATTCACAATAGTAAAAAGATGGAAATGACCTAAATGTCCATCAAAGAACAAACAGATAAAGAAAATATATACACACACAGGTTATTATTCTGTCTCATAAAATAAAGAAATCCTGTCATAAAGTACAACATGGAGGATCCATGAGGACAAGTGTAAGTGAAGTCAGTCAGAGAAGGACAGACAATCTATAATTGCACTTACATGAAGTTATCTAAGGTTATCAAACTCATAGAGGTAGAAAGTACAATGGTGGTTGCCAGGGACTGGAGCAAGAGGGAAACAGTTTCTGTTCAATGGATATAGAGTCCTAGACAAGAAAATGAAAAGTTCTAGAGATCTGCTTTACAACAATGTGTATATAGTTAGCAATGCCATACTGTGTGCTTAAAATTTTTTGAGAACAGTAGTCATGTCATGTGCTTTTTTACCATAATTTTTTAAAAAAATATTTTTATTCATTCATTTGACAGAGATCACAAGTAGGTAGAGAGGCAGGCAGAGAGAGAGAGAGGAGGAAGCAGGCTCCCCACTGAGCAGAGAGTCCAATGTGGAACTCTATCCCAGGACCCTGGGATCATGACCTTAACCAAAGGCAGAAGCTTTAACCCACTGAGCCACCCAGGCATCCTACCATAGTTTTGTTTTTTGTATTTTGTTTTTTTAATTGGATCCCCTACTTCCCAGTTCTGCTAAATAACATCAATGGTTACCCATGGGGAACTACATGGTGTGATATGACAGGGAAATCAAGGACTGTAATAAAAAGTATTTTTATTTTTACTCTCTATACAATGATTTTTAAAAAAATCTTAAAAAGACAAGCATCTTTTCATATATTATTTTATAATAGATAAATAAAAGAACAAGATCTCAGTTTAAAAAAAAAAAAAAAGGAGAGAGAGAGAGACGTATTACTTCCAGAGAATTTTACTTGCCCTTTGTAGCACAGTAACCTTTACTTCTTGGGTAAGTGAGATGATATGGAGATTCTCCTCATTGATGAGGAATTGAGGAAATGACAATTAGGTGCTGGGTTCACTGTGAAATGAATTTAAGCCATAATTTTGCTTATCTCACTTCTGTAAGTATCTTCTCTGTGGGTAGGCCACAGAAATATTTCAGTTTTCCAAGGTCTATCTCAGTTCAGAATTGACATCATCCTGGAAAAGTCTATTCCCCTCTTCCTTGGATACAGGCAGTATGATGAATAATTGCAGCTTCCTTTAGCGGAAGATTGGAAAGAAAATTTCTGGATTTACCTACGGCAACAAGATCAGGCCTCCTCTTGGTGCACAACTTTCCAGGTCTATGAATTGGCTCAGATTTTAGAATTGGATGAGAGGCTATGATTCCCTCATATAGAGCAAAACTGTTCTCTTTCCACCAGATATTTTTTGTCTATACAAATCATGCAGGATCACATCTGTTAATTCTAAAGTTAAACCAATTATAATTCCTGGAATAAACTCAACTTGGTCATATATTATTAGACTTCTCATATCTTGCTAGTATCTTTCGGGGCTATTTTCATCACATTTACAAGTGAAACTGGTATGTCATTCTTATCCACAAAATGTTCTTGTCAGGTTCGGTACCAAATAGTTGGTACCAAGAGTAGTTTCCTCTTTTTCTCTATGAGAGATTGCATAGATTTTTTTTCTTAATTATTTTGACAGAATTCTCTGTGGAATTCACCTCTGGTTTAATCTTTCTGTACACAAATATGTTTGGATAATTCAATTTTTCTGATGGCTATAGGTCTATGAATTTTTCCAGTTTTTGAATTAGTATCAGTGATGTTAATTTTTCTAAGAATTTGGTCCATTGTAGTTGAGTTTGAAATTTACTGGAATGACATTTTTCATAACATGTTCTTATTACCTCTTCTATGTGTAACATCTGTTATCTCTAAATATTCACATATTCACATATTCTGATATTCAAACATTCTGATATTTGGTCATGTCTTTCTTCTCTGTTTTAATCAATTTTACCAGAGGTTTGTCATAATTATACATCATTTATAAGAAACTTTTGACTTTTGTATTTAACATACACTCTTCTTGCTCTGTATTTATTTTGGATGTCTGGACAGTTATTGAGAAAGATATAAATATCTCTATTTTTAATTACCCTTATTGCTAACATTTACAAATTTGTATAATACAGATGGTACCCAGAAGAGCAATGCTAAAAGGAAAAAATACTACCAAACCATCTAAAATATGCAGCTCTCTTTTTGTGATTGCTTGAAGTCAGCAAGGGAATGCAAGCTGCAGAGTGGGAGACCTTTGTTACACAAAGATGTTATACAGATGTTTCATTACACTGTTGCTGGTGATATCTTGAAAAGCAGACTTGCAAAATTATAGACCTGCAAGTTATAGAGCTTAAAACTGTAGTAGAATTGATTTGAAAGCCTCAGAATATAGGTCTGTTAGATTCTTTTTGTTGATTTTTTTTTTTTTAAGTTCCACCACTGATAGAGTAATGCAGCCTAGATAGAACAGGTTGCTCTGAAGAGGCAGAGTTTATAGCAGAGAAGACTGTAGCCTCGTTTCCCCAAGCAGTTCCTACAAAAAGTTTTCAGCCAGACAATGAGAGCAAGCTTAGAGGCAAAACTCAGATTAAGATGTGGAGGTTCTAGGGGCGCCTGGGTGGCTCAGTGGGTTGAGCCGCTGCCTTCGGCTCGGGTCATGATCCCAGGGTCCTGGGATCGAGTCCCACATCGGGCTCTCTGCTCGGCAGGGAACCTGCTTCCTCCTCTCTCTCTGCCTGCCTCTCTGCCTGCTTGTCATCTCTCTCTGTCAAAAAAAAAAAAAAAAAAAAAAAAAAAAAAAAAAAAAAAAAAAAAAAGATGTGGAGGTTCTAGTCCATTCAAGGTTAACTTAAAAACAAAACAAAGCAAAAAGCTAGTGAATTAAAGACCAGTGTATTTAAGTATAAAAAGTATCTTTTGATGAGATTTTTACTTACGATGACTTGCAGAGAACATTGACTAAAGCCTACTAAATTTTTAAAGAAACTTTATTTCCCAAGGAACAAGCCACCTACAGACATTTGTCATTTTCCTAACCTTAAAGCAAAACTCTACTTCAAACCTGTGATCATGATGTGGACTAAACTATCAAGCTTCTAAAACAAAACAAAACAACAAAAAACCCTTTTTAATGTTTTCATTATGAAGAAGGACAAGAGAAGTCTTACAAAGGACAAAACCAAGCTATAGTCACAATATCCAGAGAGCGTTATAATAAGTTACCACTTGGGTTAACCAAGGAATTTAATTCAGTGACAAAACATTTTTCACCACTCTTGCCCAGGGGGATTTAATGGTTGTGATAGTTCAGTGACTGCTATGAATTTCCCATGTTTTCTTCCAGAAAATCATTTTGAATGTTTATGCTATTCTTATTTCATCATATTATATTGGTGTAGGGGAGAGAAAAAGACAATTCCTGTATGTTCCAATACCCTAAGCATGAGGAGCCACATCAAGAAGGATGGTCTCCCTTGGGATATTCATTTCCTCTACAAGGGAGACAATTCTAAAGTTGCATCCAGTTCAAAGTCCATGTCTGGGTATGTAATGTTTTGTCCTTTCCATCAGGTCTCGATGTGGTTCCTCATGTAGTTGTAGTTTGATGAGTAGGAAGAGATTTGAACCTTTTTGGAAGAGTCAAGTGGTGAACTATGGCAAAGTCTGAGAGTTGCCCTTCACATACCCATTCTACCTTTCTTCTATAGAGCTTGAGTGAGGCATATGTTGCACAGCTATAAAGACAATTTCTAGTCTCCCATGCATTAATTGTGCCTATGCCCCTGCCAATGTTTTTTAAGTCAAGTTAATCATAACTTCTTAAAGGAAGCATCATGCCTGCCTCTTTCCCTTTTCCATTACCTTTTCCCTCTGGTTGGCTGAATGTAAATGGCTTGGCTGAAGCTGAAGAAAAGTTATCTAAGATCAGTGGATATGTAATGAGGACCCTAGATAAAGGGTCTTGGGTTTTGATACAGTGAAACCATATATGCTAAGCTCTAGGCCATTTATTAAACAACTTTTATATTGGTCTTCATTACAAGAAATACGTCTATCCGTAACTAGTATAATACTAATGGAAGTAATTATAATGTCTGTATATATGTCGCTAAAAAGTTTTCCATTCTTCCTTGCAAACATTCAGGATCTTTTTATTTAAACTTACAACAGCATTGAAGTTATTGGATATAAGCTCTGCTTCCTTTTGTGTGAAACAGATACAACATCAAGAAACAAGAACAAAACAAAAACAAATCCATACAAAAGAAACCCCAAAAACCAAGGTTATTCCTTGGAGAAACTGATTTGCCCTCTGCATTTCTGCATTTCTTTCCCTGGTACTAACAGTTCCCCAATACTATCTGAGGCTATGTTTCTGTGGTTACTGTAGTTATTGTTTTCTGCTTTATCTCCCTGAATTTAGTAAAATGTCTGGGCTCTTTATGGTACTGAATATGATAAATTACATCGTACTCAAGCTGTCTGGAAATGAAACCACTTGCCTTTAAGATAGTAAATTCCCCAGCAAAGCCCTTCCCTCATCTACCACTAAACTTTTTGGTTTCCTCAGTCTATGACTAGTTGGAAATAATATTTCTCTGGTGTTGAGACTACAGAGGATACAGAAATTCAAACTACATGATGGTTGATAAAAAGAAATTTTACCAGGAAAGTGAGAAAGTGTTTTCATATAATGAACTTCAGAGAGCTGTAGAAAGACAATCTGAGTATTTAGCTGAGACATGAATACTTAGATTACTATACTAGACCAGCAGAAGAGAATTCATTTTTTTTTCTTTTTGGATTTTTGTATTACATGTAGAATTTCAAAACCCTTGACCTCCAAAGAGCATCCAAACACATATTAATATCTGATGATTTCATGTGGCTTATTTTCTACTTCCAAGAACATTTGTTCTCCTTAGGTAGATGAAAAACTGAGTTAGAAGACATGTACAAGGTCATATTTTGAGCCAGGAACTTGAACTGGATTTTTGAACTCTTTCTCTCACGTTTAATTTGGTTTTCACTGCCTGGTATATGGCACAAAATTTTCAGTACTGTATATGAAGAAATATTTTACATAGATCTCTGGTTTTCTTATTTTTTTTTACCTTCTTTTCCCTTGGCTGTGATTTCCTTTTCTCCCTCTAACTCCGTCTAACCATTTGGCATACCATTTCTTCCCCTTAGGTTGCAGCATATCCCGTTTAAGTTGCATGCACATGGTGAGTTCTAATCACTGAAGCTCACTGAGCTTCAACATGATGTGCTACAAAAGACAGAAGATATAAAGAGATTATCCCTGCTGCTCATGAACCCAGATGTGTCCTCTATGTGTGTGTTCTTTATAGATGTTATCTAATAATTTCAAGGGGCTATTTGTGGGTGATAAGTGTGTGGTAAATCAAATGTGATTAAAATAAGGTACTCAATCCTATTCAAATCAAATGAAAACTCACTTTATAGCCAGTCATCTTTGGTGTACAGTGTCCTTGTTATCATACTTTTCCAGCATTTGGCTAGTCTTAACAAAAAGCATGATAAGAGGTCTCTTTAATCTTTGCCCAAATTAAACCTTCCTTCTCCATACTTCTCCATACTTTCGAAGAAAACAGTTCAATTTTTTCCAGCTCTTCTTTCCTCAATACTTGAGAAAGGATGTATGTTTTTACAAGCACCAATTAAACCAGAAAGAGAAGAGTTTTTCAATGGCTCAGTGGATCAACCAATCAATGCTGTACACATTTATGATATGCTAAAATATTTATAACTATTATCATTATAGAAATGTCCAAACAAATCAATATGATGAAGGCTCTCTGAAACCAAAGTTTTGCTTTATTCATTCTCTATCCTTGCCTCTCCCACAACCATTCACCCACTATTTACAAGACCTATTACTACGTTCCTTTTCTCTATTTATAAATAATTAATAATTAATTATATAATATTTTGCCACTGATTAGCTAAATGAAACTCATCACTTCCCCTTTTGTGAATCTAGCCTGCTCCATTTAAATTGCTATCTCATTGTCTTTTAAGTCACTTGAGGCTGGAAAACTTTTTAATGTTCTATGTTCATTTATAATAATGTATCTGTACATATTACATTAATAGATATAATACATACAGAATACATGTAGTACATTTGCTTCTATCTCCCTATCTCCTACTCCCCTTCTTTTTTCTGGTAGGATGGTAATTTTATGAAATTATTTTTCATCCTTTTTTATTGATGCCTTTTTTTCTCTTTTATGTTAACACTTTATTAATGTGAAACTCCAGTATGATAGAAATACACAAGATTCAAGCCCTATTGTTTTTTCCTCTTATGGAGATAACTAAGTCCTATAATTGCTTACTTTCCTTACCCATTAGAACTTGTATACCCTTAGTTCCAGCTCCTGTTGGGACTTCCCATTTCATGGGGGGGACTTCCAAATAATTCTTCTCACCTCTGATATATCCCCTACCCTAATCCATCATCCAAGGCATTAAAAGCGACTTCTGCAGTACCTGGATGACTCAGTTGGTTAAGTTGTCCAACTCTTGCTTCAGGCTCAAATCATGATCTCAGGTTCATGGGACTGAGATGCCCGGTGGGCTCTGCATTAAGCAGGGAGTCTGCTTGAGTATCTCTCTTTCTCTCTCCGCCCTTTCCCTCAATTTCTCTCTCTCTAAAACAAAATAAATAAAATCTTTTTTTAAAAAAGTGATTTCTAATGAAAAGTGAAATATTCAAAGAGGGCAGACAGAAGACTGCCAGATCATATGAGACAGTAGGAGGTCACCTATAGGCTTGGCAAATGGTCAATCAGAAATAATCACTGTAGTGATTTCTTTCTGCCCCAAATTTTTAAGTGACAACAAATGATGTACACTACTGCAGATTCTGCTAAGACTACCCCAGAAAATTTTCAGAAGCACTTAAAAGAATAACCATTTTCTATGAAGAAAGCTAGTTTGATAGCCATGGTCTTATTGCTAGCAGCTTCCAGTAAGACTGTTGTTTAAACCATAACCTACACTTAATAAAAATAAAAACTAAAACTAAAAAAAAAAATTAAAAATTAAAAAAAAATTTAAACATTTTATTTATTTATTTGACAGAGATCACAAGTACACAGAGAGGCAGGCAGAGAGAGAGAGGAGGAAGCAGGCTCCCTGCTAAGCAGAGAGCCTGATGTGGGGCTCGATCCCAGGAACCTGGGATCATAACCTGAGCTGAAGGCAGAGGCTTTAACTCGCTGAGCCAACCCAGCGCCCCTAAAAAAATTAATTTTTATAAAGGTTTTATTTATTTATTTTTCAGAGATTGAGAGAGAGAGAAAGAGAGAGCAAGCACAAGCAGGAGGAACAGCAGGCAGAGGGAGAGGGAGTGGCAGGCTCCCCGCTGAGCAAGAAGCCTGATGTAGGACTTGATCCCAGGACCCCAGGATCATGATCTGAGCTGAAGGCAGATGCTTAACTGACTGAGCCACCAAGACACCCCCAAATTTTTAAAAAGTGATTTCTAAATACAGATTTGACCATGTTACTACCCTACTCAAACCCAGCCTTACCACATTATTCAAAGTCCCTCATGATGTGACTGCGGCCTGAATTATTAGCCTCATCCTGGCCACTCTCATCTGTAAGGTTTGCATTGCACAGCTTCTCCCCTTGTAGGGCACTTCTGTTCAACAAAATCTGTTTGGGAGTCTGTTGAACTAATGAGGAACCAATAGGACCACTATTTTGATTCTAAAGTTGATAAATTGATCCTCTCCTCCTCTTATCAATGCCTATTTAACAAATAAAATACAAAATGAGGAATGTGCTGAATTGATGTGACAGAATTTTCTCTAGTACTATGAACTTGACTGTGACAGAATTTTCTGGATCAACTATTTAAAATGCCATAAATATACATAAAAATAATTGTTTCGATCTTGAAAATTGTGCTCAATGTTTTGTTTTTCAATTCTGTTTTCAAATTCAAAGAAAATAACCCGTATTAGATGTTATTATTCAGGGAACCACACACATGCACACACACACACCTTATCAATGCTTTGTTTCCTCAATTACTTCCAAAGTTATTCAACTGCAACTATGTTAGATTAGATAATTAACTTGCAAATACCTCATTTGGCATAAATGCTTTAAGTATATTATTATTCAGAGCTACTTTTCCTTCTCTGTTTCTCTAGAGTTTGGCTTCACTTGTAGCTTTAAAAATACCGGGTTTTGGGGGGCGCCTGGACAGAGCAGTCAGTGTAGCATCTAACTCTTGGTTTCAGCTCAGGTCTTTATCTCAGGATTGTAAAGTTGAGCCCCTGCACTGGTGCTCTGTGCTCACTGTAGAGTTTGCTTAAGACTTTCTCTCCTTCTCCCTCTGACCCTTCCCCCCTCAAGTAAGTAAGTAAGTAAATAAATAAAAAAATAAATCTATATCTTATTTTTTAAAAATACTAGGTTTTTGGATACATATAATATTGCATTATTCACTTTGTTTCTCCAATGCCTATTACAGTATCATACAGAAAAAGGTGCTCAAATGACGTTTCTGCAAGGCAAGTGAATCCACTGTAATGCAGAGACATACACCAACACATCACTTTTAAATCAAATGATTCTTTACTGTGTTTAATAAGAAAGGTAGGAAGAATGATGTTGCCAACCAGATATCAAATCTATAGTGTCTAGAGAAAAATAAACTTACACATGTGGAATGTATAGATAGCAAGTGCCCATATAAATGACAAAATTACTTAGCTATGAACAATATAATAATAATGGTAATAAAAATGATAATGGTTAATATTTATCAAGCACTTACAGTATGCTAGGATCTGTACTAAACTCTTCCAACATTGTACCATTGAATCTTCACAAAACCTCTAAAAGACATGAACTGCTACTATACATTTTACTGAATGAGAAGGAGCCAAGGATCCAAACACTTAGTTTTACCTAACTGGTAAGGAATAGAACTCGAACAGGTTTTTCTGAGTTTATAACTTCATTATACTCTAAAAATGGACAGTTTACTCTCTCTGGGTCATGACTAAGATGGTAGAATTAAATGAATAGAATCCTGTATATTCGCTACAAAAGACAATTTAAAAAAATGTATGTTAAAGCATATTTAAGACAAAATTCTGTAATTAAGCTCATAGGAAGAAGATTTCCCTGGGGAACTAGAGATTACCTTTGGTTAGAACTGGCCCTCAGCCAAGCATATTTCCACAATGTTTAGAAGCCTTGATGTACTGAACTATATACAGCATAAACACTGATAAATCTAGTGTGGCATATGTTGGAGATTTCAAGTTTTAAAATCCCATCCTAGATAATTTAACAGGATTAAGAAAAAACTATTCTTTAATATTACAGAAGTTACCATGGTATATTTCAAGTCACAATTTCAAAACAGCATCAGGATACATGATCATATTACTAATTGAGTCCATTGCAAATACACAAACAGATGCATACATAAAGATCCACTCTGATAATTGAAATTATTTTGAATATGCAGTAAACAATGTATCTTAACTTGTCATTACTGAAGTATTCAAATGAAAAGAGAGCCATGAATGATTATGCAAATTTCAAAAATACATTCAAAATGCAGTTTAAAAGCAGTGTGCAAAACATTAAAAGATTCTATTTCTTGTTTTCTTCACTGAGTTAATCTACTTGTATTTCAGAAATCTAATATTTAAAGAAGAAACTGGCAATTTAGTTGTCACTGGCACAGACATAACTATGGGAAACTCCTATAAATATTTTTAGTCAATTAGGGTTGGCCAGGAAGTTTGAAAATTCATGATACAAACAGAACAATTCATGGGGGGGTGGGGGAGACCAAGAAAATGGATTTTCAAACCATGAAACAGCATAATAAAATTAAAGGGATAATACAAAGGAAGATGAGATTTATTCATTCATTAATCATTCATTCAATACTGTATGAGATACGGCAATGGACAATGGTCTCTGTTTTCATGAGACTTTCTAGTGAGAGATACAGAAATGATGACTGATAGTCCAATTCACTTCTAACTACAGTTATGATGAATGCTCAAAGGGACATGAGAATGAACTGCAAGTCTAATGAGAGAACTTGAATTGGTGAGGGACAGAGGAAAAAGGGGACAGGGAGGCACACCAAAGATAAATTCATTAAGGGAGCTTACTAATTCATTTGGGCCTAACTAGATCAATCAACTAGCAAAGGAGGCAGAAAGTCAGATAATTTTGTAATGCGACTATTCAGCGCTGTGAATTTCTCCATCAGAATATTTCATAGTATAGTAAGGTAGTCATCACAGAGTTGAGTGTGATTTATGTTAGAGTGATGTTCAAGAAAGCTGCTTTATTCGGAAGCAAAACTACGTTATGGTTAAGTTTATTCTAGAGTCACACAGCCATGATTTGACTCCCTGTTCCACTCTTCCTATGTGAAGTTAGGCAAGTTTCTTCAGCTCTTTCAGTAATAAATAGCTATAAAATTGGGATAATAACATTCCCTTTATTACAGTCTTGATATGAGGCTTACCTGAGATAATAAACTTCCACTGTATCCTTGGCACAAAGTAATTATTCAATATATCTTAGATGTTATTATTAGCAGGAAAAAGATTGAAAATAAATGTCAAAGAGGATTTTGAATGCCCCGTGTTAGAGTGTAGATGTTACTCCACAAGTAACAGGAAGTCATTGAAGTTTTCTGAAAAATTACTTAAGCACACAAAATAAATTATTAGTGAAAACTATAGCTTACTGTTTCCAAATGCATTACTTAACTTAATACTCATTAATCTTGAAGTGATGGTATTTTGATCGGCATTTTACACATAAAGAAACTAAAACTTAGAGCACTTAAGATGACTTGCCTGAATAACTATGATTTAGATTTAGGACTTCAAGTCAAGGACAGTATAATTTTTGCCAGGACGCAGCTGGCAGACGATTTTGAAAGACACTGTAAAGAGGATAATTTTTACAATGTTGATGAGAGGAACAAGATATCTGGTAAAGGTTTAAGAAATTGGAAACTTTGACATTGGTTCCACCTCTGCCACTTTACTTTGAGACAAGTCACAGAGACATTATTTAACTTCTGCTGTTGTAGGGTCCCTCCTTTGAGAAAAGGAAAATAGTACCCCATTTATTGGGATTTCCCAATGGATCAAAAGGGATACTCTCCTCCCCTCAAAAGCCACAACAAACAAACAGAAAACTCAAAAGAAAAACACAGATGTATATTGTCATGCTGAAAACAAAATAGTCTCCATTTCCACCTTGAACTTAAAAAGGCTTAGAGGAAAAGTCAAGTCGGAATAACTGAGGTGGAAAGAGAATCAGATACAAAAAATAATAGAAAACTTTTCAACGGCACCGTGCACATGTTAACCTAATAATGATGACTCTGGTTGTTTTCCATTTACTAACACTGCTCCCCTGAAATCTTTGGGTACTCTCTCTCTCTTCCAGTTTGATTTATGAACATGAAGACTCATCATGTTTTGCTATGTATGTCATATGTATTGAAGGACATTTTCCCAAGTCTTCTTCACTATCCAGATGTTAATAAATTAATGACTTCATGGCTTCGCTTTCTGTGTTCTATCGTGTTTCCAGACATATAATCTCCTTTTTTAAGAGAAGAGAGAGTAAAAGAGTCCTCATATATTCTCAGATTCCTTTATTGTTCTCAAGACCCCTTGAAGTACTTTTATTGTTTTTGTTTTTTTAAAGATTTCTTTATTTTATTTTAGAAGGGGGAAAGGGAGAGAATCTTTCAAGCAGACTCCCCACCGAAGTAAGGAGCCCAGTGCTGCATGAGATCATGACCTGAGTGGAAACCCAGAGTCGGACACTTAACCAACTGAGACATCCAGGTGCCCCCCAGTCCCACCTTGAGGTAGTTTTTTGGGGAGGCGAAGGAGCTGGAACTTCCTACTCATGTCCTTCTTTTTTCTTTTCTGACCTATGGTTTCTTCCTTTTCTAATTATGAATTTATAATTAGAAGTGAATCTTAGGGGCACCAGGGTGGCTCAGTCAGTTAAGCAGCTGCCTTTGGCTCAGTTCATGATCCCAGGGTCTGGGATGGAGTCCTGCACTGCACTCCTTGCTCAGTGGGGAGGCCTGCTTCTCCTTCTGCCTGTCACTCCCCCTGCTTGTGCTTTCTCTCTTTTTCTCTGACAAATAAATAAACAAAATCTTAAAAAAAAAAAAAGAACTGAATTTTATACCTAATTATATCTGATAGAAAATTTGGAGATTTCTGAAATGTCTTTAGATATAATGCTATGCATATTAGAAATTTCCATAGTGTAACTCATTTTTTTGGACAGTTTAATGTGAAAACATATTGTAAGTCTTCATAAAAGTACTGCTTGAAGGGGCACCTGGGTAGCTCAGATGGTTATGTGTCTGCCTTCAGCTCACGTCATAATCTCCAGGCACTGGTATGAAGCCCCACATGGTGGGGGTGCACGTCTCAGCAGGGAGTTTGTTTCTCCTTCTCCCTCTGTCTCTCTCCCTGTTTGTGCTTTCTCTTTCTCTCTCTCTCTCATAAATAAATAAATAAATAAATAAATAAATAAATATTTTTTAAAAGTACTGCTTGAAAAAAAAATGGGACTCTGACCTATAAAATATTTGTAAAAGTTAATATCTGAAACAATTTAACTGTTTGAAAGAATAATTTGCATGAAGAATCCCTTCTTTTGCCTAGATTAGATAATCTGATATTTTCCTACATGTGATTGTAAGAAACCAACATGGAAAATCTTTACACGACAAGAGAATATGCAGAATGGTGAGGTGACAGGTTGAAATATATTAGAGCTTGGTTCTGTTGGAGTGTTAGAGACATCATTGTGTTTTATATACTTCAGAAACAATTTGGACCACAGGATAATATCTATATTACAGAAAAGCAGTCAGCATAAAAAATAGTTTTATTATTCTGCAAAGGTAGTTTTGATTTATAAAAATTGTGTTTGTTTTTTTTTTTTGCCACCACAGCGATAATAGTGCTTAGAAGCTTAGACAACTAGAATGAGAATTTGCATTTAGGACTACTATATCTTATTTTACACAGGAGAATGCTGAATCCAGAAGAGAGGTGAAATTCTTCACTAAGGTCATACTACTAGTTAGACCCTCCAACTAGGACCCTGACATACTGATTCTGGTGTAGTATTCCTATGCTAAATTTCATTTTTAATTCTGTGTACTTCATGTTCTATTCACCTCAAAAGAGAAAGACCCTGTCTGAGACTGAGTTGTCAGGCATAGGTAAGAACAAAATGAGAATCTAGCCTACTTCCCAACACATGAGTCAATCTCAAGAAAATTGATATATGCTGACAAACAATACTATTAAGGAAGAGGTGTTTTGTGGACCAAAGAAATGACCTTCACACAGGTAGAAATAGAAACTGTGTTGAATGTCCTGTGTGATGGAGGAGCAAATGAATTATATATAAAGATAGTTCAAATTGATTATGGCAGCAAGAGACTAGTCAAGGACATTCACTAGTAACTAAGAAAATATTTCTCCATCCTTTCTCAGGAACGTATTCCAAATCCTTGGCCTGAAAGAAAAAGGTATCTGGATAGAGAACTCTTAACCCATCACAAATCAGAGAGCAATTCCATTGCTACTAAAAACACATCCAAATTTAAAAACTTAAGAACCGGGTAAATCTGCTAAATAGGGTTCATGCAACATTATTGTGAAATACAGGGGGTGCAAAGGATGAGTGCAGGGCTAGATTACAGTTTGCAAATCTGAAAAATGAAGGATTCTTCACATTCACCACCTAAGCAAGAGGAAGAGAAAGCACGGCCACACTGAGGAAGGCTTACCAGCAGAATGTAGGAGAGAATTATGCTGGGTGTAATGGCCAGGTTTTATCTAAGGGGCTGAAGGGCACCGGGCAAACAGTCCTAGAACTTGCTCTCAGGAAAGAACACAGGCTATGACATTGAGGGTTGTCTTTACAAACAAACAAACAAAAATCACAGAATCTGTTAAGTCATACTGATGTGGAAAATCTTAGAATCAACTTCAGAGACGATCCACAATGATTGCCCTCAAAGCCTATATTTTCCTCACTATAGACGGACTTCTCCTCATCCTAAAGCAAATGAAAAGCAACCACCAGATCGCTTAGGAAGTAGTGAGGTGTGATCAAAAGTCACTCTGCTGTCTCACTGTCCTCCCACAAATGTTCTCACTGAAGTGAAATTTCTTAGAGGAGTTTTTCATCCCCCTCATCCATTGGTCATCCATGACCTCTGAAGCCTGTCTTATGCCTATATCATCATGAGTAAAGTCATCTGATAAATAGTGGAGGGAGAAGAAACAGGTGAAAAGTAAGGACCACCTGTGATGACAGATGAGCAAAGAAATCACCAAGGCAACTGAGGGAAGACACATTTGGAAGTCCTAAAAGAAGCCAAGAATGCAAGGACTTTACTTTTCCCCATGGAAGCTCACAGACAGTTTCTATTCAACACCAAATGTTCAGTGGCGTTTTCACTGTTTGGGAAATGGCAGTAGCTCCACTCTGGTAGAAGCATCTTTTTGATCATAGCATCTCCATGAACAAATGAGACTGGAGGAGCTGCATTTAAAAATGAATTTAAGAAGCTAGAAATCCAAAATCATCATGGAGATACAGGGAGACGAGTTTTATGAGATCGAGATATTAGCTGATTCGGTGAAACACTAAAGTCTTTTGCATAAAAGAAAAGCAAGTTATCCTTTAAGGACCATTTGAGGTACCCAACAGCCGTGAGTGGAAGGCTGACATTATTCAGGTTAGGCTATTCAGTCTGTGAAAATTTATTCAAAAGTCTGACTGTCACTGTAGGAAATGTTTTGCATGACTGGCATAGGCTAATGAGACTTAGCAATGACTGTTTTTATTTGGTCAAGAGGGCCCAAATGTGGAAAGGAAGATAAACAAAAACTGCCTTCTCTCTGAGGTACTCATAATATTTATGCCCTGTTAATCATTGTTTCATAATAATTCATTACTAGTAATGGCCTCTTTGTCACACAATGAAATGAATCTCTTTCTTCCTTCCATTAGATATGTTCAGATGTTCAGAATTTAGACAGATTCTATTGTTGTTGTTGTTGTTGTTGTTATTATTTGTAGGAGCACCAGATTAATGTTGGGCAGCTAACCAGAGGATTCAGGCAGACTTGGTTTTGTAGAACATTTGTAACTTGTAGAACAAGTAGAACAAGTAACTTGTAGAACAAATGTAACTTGTAAAAGTTACATTTGCAAATGACCAAGTATCTGCTGTGAGAGTGGGAACCCAAATGACAACTTTTGTCTTAAGGGCAAAGAGCTAGGTTAAATTGAGAGAAAGAGCACAGAGACCACTCTCTTATGACATGGATTTAGAGAGAGTGAGCTGAAAAAAAAATTAAAAAATTAAAAAATATATATATATATATGCAAAAACTAAAGGAGACTACTTTACTCTGAGCTCTATGAAATAATTGTTTAGGTTTCAGAAAGAAAGGTCAATGAATTACATCTTTTTCCCTCTCCAGAGTGCAAAGCCAACTGAAAGACAGACACAAGAGTCAGACAGAGATTTAAAAAAAAAAAAAAGTTTTTTAAGTAAATCTTAGGGCACCTGGGTGGCTCAGTTGGTTAAGCAACTGCTTTCGGCTCAGGTCATGATCCTAGAGTCCCGGGATCGAGTCCCACATCGGGCTCCCAGCTCCAAGGGGAGTTTGCTTCTTCCTCTGACCCTTTCCCCTCTCATGCTCTCACTATGTCTCTCTAAAATAAATAAATAAAATCTCTTAAAAAATAAATAAATAAAATAAAAGTAAACCTTCATTATGAACTTGACCTGGAATGAAAGAAAACCTATCTAGGTATAGCCAAAGGGCCTAATTAAGGCTTTATCCATAAATTAAGCAGACTGACCCAATCAGCTCTTGGATCCATGGGACCACAGCATATCTTTTCAGGGTCAGTTCACTTCTTGAATCTCAGAAACCAGAATTCTGCCTCAGAGATAATGTCAGTGGCTGAGCCACACAATCCCACTTCCCTCTTCCAAACTCACTCATCAAATCATTTACCTGTCTTCCCCAAGAGAGAGGTAAATGATGTTGGGAACAGGGAGAGTGAAGATGGGAGTGCTATGTTTTCCTTCCCAAGGAAAAGTGATGAGTTGGGAATATGTGATTTTCCCAGTAATATGAGACTATAAGGAGTCAGCAGCCAAGGGGCTAGAAATTAGGGAGACAATGGAGACAATGCTCTTAGCAGACTTTTATCCTCACTGCATTTGATATAAATAACCATGGTGCAGGACTCAGCCAACTATGGCAATATTTGTTTTTTATTTCCAGACATGGCCTGGAAGATACAGTGTTCACCCAAGGACCACAGCATCCTAGAGTGCATTCCTGATATTAACAAAATTTAAAGTTATGTTTCAACTATTTTTAATATAGTATGTAGATAACTATATGCAGTTGGGCAAACATTAAAATCAATTTTATAGTACATTGATTACTAGGTTAATTAGAGTATCAGTTATCCTGAATGTATCCCCATCGTACTTCATCCATTTTGAATCAATGAGAGGTATATGAATAAATGACAATTTGTTTGTAAAGATCTACTGCGTTCAAGGCATGTCTTGATATGAGACATAAAGAAATGAATTAGACACATTCCTTGACCTAAAAAGTCCTTATCACATTGAATTTACAGACATGTGCCTAATTAGGTACAACACAACAACAATGCATTGAGAGACAATAAAGAAGGAAATAAAAAGAGAGCACGTGCAGATTTGCCTAGACCTTACTGAAGGCTGGAATTTGAATAAGTCTTCTGAAAAATAACTGAGATGTCACCAGGTTTGAGAATTAAAGAGGAAGTTCTAGGTAGCCATAGGAGCAATTCTGACAGTAAGAGGACCCTTCCTGAAATAGCAGATAATGCCATTATTGAAGAGGAGAATTCATCATAGGGTTGATAAAAGTTCAAGGTCAAGATGTAGGTTGAAGTAATCTCTTAAGTTATTTTGTGTCACATTTGTGTTGCTGTAATGTTTTCAATGCTTTGGTTTGGTTTTGTTCTTTTCTTTAATAGCAGATACTGTCATCTTTTGCTGAAGAGTAAATAGGGACTAGATATCTTAGAATCACTGATGTTTGTCAGGCTTCAAAGGGTAAATGAGTGGGAAAATAGTCCTAGTCTTCTGGGAAAAAAGGGTGGTCTCAGACAGAAGGATTTATCATTGGGCTAGGTGGTTGTTGTTCTGTGCTATGGTGGGCAATGGACTCAGTCCTCTCAGCATTCGTAAGGTTGATTTCCATGCCAGGAGTTAATGTACATGATAAATAAATATATTTATAGATCTACAGTACCTTCTTGAGGGCCTCTAATTGACCCCATTTTTGGAAAGTAATTGCCCCCCCCCCCATTACAGTTACAAAGGAGCTTGTCTCCATCACTGGTGATAGATACCTCAGGAGACAACGAACCTGCCTCCACTACTGAATTTTGGACCAAAATCTGACCAAAAGGTCAGCCTTCCCTACTGGGAGAGTGTCTTGCTTTCAGATAGTCCAAATCTTATGCAGAAGTAATTTGTTTCCCTCCTTTTTCTACCAGAAAAACTCCATTCCTGAGCTATTTTGGTGCAGAGGCACTTGTCTACAACAACTGATTATCTTTGCCCTGTCATCTCCACGAGGCCAAGGAGATCAAAGGAGTTTAAATCAAAGGTCTCCAGCTGGGTTGGCTGGCAACTAACTATGAAGCAAATTCCTGTAGCGTATGTATCCCTTCCCATAATATTTGTTATTATAGATGATCCCACTGTTTCAGTACAGGTAGCTGCTATGCAAAATGGGATTCATTTCATTTCTTTGCTTGTCAAGCTAGTGAAGGGTAGCAGAATATGCCATCCCAAAATATGGTCCTTTGGCATATTGATTATTTTCAGTTGACGTCACTTTAAAAACAGCTAATACTGGAAGAGACCTTCTCTAAAATCCTCCTCTCTGCCTAAAGACAGAGGTTCCAAAATAAGCTCAACTGTCATCCATTCACCACATTCTGTGTAATGACATCAGGCTGATTCCATGGTGCTGTCCTCCATCACTTTACATACGTATAAGAACCTCCAGACCTTAAAGGAAAGAGAAAAGGATATCCTTGGAGGAAGGTAAAATGGACTTTGGATATTTGGATATCTCCCTGTCTAGGAAGAACAGTCGAGGATTTTGCACTTTGGGGACTCTGAACTCCTTTGATCTATTGGAAATGATCACCCCGGCTTCTTGAAATGCTGGAGAGAGAAGTTGTCTTTGGTTATAATCAAGGGAAACAGACATGATCAAACATGCTTTGTAGCAGCGCACACTGGCAATGGTACTGCGGATGACTGGCAGGGGTCCCAGAGCTGCAGTGACTATTCACACCCAGACTGATACACTCAAGGGGGCACTGGTGGGAAGAAAAGACGATACCAAGATTTCCTCATGGAAGAGGATGTGTACATACCCATAGACTCCTAATGCATCTTTCATTTTCAGGCCATGATTTCTTAGGAAACATTCACTGCAACAGAAGTACCACCAGTTGGCTCAGATTCAATGTATCATTTATGTGAAGGAAATGGAGTAGGCCTTGTCCAACCATGAATGACACAATTCAAGGCCTTGCTCTCTGGCGCCTGTCAGCTACTATTCTCCTCCAGACTGTATCACTTCTATGTAAAAACGAATCTCCCACCTGTGTGAAGCTGTCCTCCTCCTACCGTCATCTTCTGTCTGTGTGAACAGTCTGTGTTTCTACCTTAGAAGAAATATCAGGGGCTGGTTCTGTGTAGAGTAAGTTGCTGCCAAGATAAAGAAGCTGCCTAGAAGCTGTAATAATTGAAGGGGCAGACAAAAATGGTGTTAACCATCCAAATGGTGTTCTTATGAAATGCTCAAGAGTAACTGGTAGTGACTAGGGGCTGAAGGCAAACACCAAAACTGTGGTCTTGAATTGCAGGCACTAATTACACAGAGAGTTTCCTGATACTTCGGTGGCCAATATATTTCATGGCAAAATGTTTTTCTGGGGTAAAGGATATACTTGTGAAACAAACACTTGTAATTATTTATTTGAAAGTATAATGCTTGTGCTGGCTTTGGCAGCATATGCTAAAACCAGAACAGTACAGAGATTAGCATGGCCCCTGTGTGGGTATGACATGCAAATTCACAAAGCATTCCATATTTTAAAAATAAACAATATAAAAGTATAAAGGTGAGGCATTTCACACCATTCACTGGAGTGAGGACAGAATGAACAAATGGCTAAGGAATTATAGTTTTAAGTTACACTGTAACCACATCAGAGCATTTTCACTATTTCTTACATTTTAGGAAGGCACGCCACTATAATCCACTACATCACAGACACAAAACAAAACAAATGCAAAACAAACAAGTAATGAGCCTAACAAAAACTGTAAAATATATTTCATTTTCAAAGGGATGAATAAAGGCTCAAGAACACCACAAAAACTCCCAAATCAAGTTTCAAGTAAGATATTAGGCTGACATTTCCTTGGCAGAGACTTCAATTAGAAATCTTTTGTAGGCAAAAGGTAGGAAGACAGGAGCAGATGAAATTTAACTTACTTCTCCAGTGCATGCTGTGAGCCCCACATTTTCACCTCCACAAACTAGCCAATCAAAGGTATTGAGGATTCAAGCATTTTTTCTTCCAGCAGTGGGTGGCCCAAGTGCCTCAACCCAGCTGTCTTTTCATATTAGAAAGAAAACTATGATCATTGTCACTCCTATAATATCCCATTTGTTCTGCTGCTCTCACTAAATTTTCTGAATTTTATGTGGGGTCTCTCTCCCACTAAGAAGATGAACCTGTGCTGCAATTTCTCTGTTTAAACTGTGGGATAATTCCTTCTTTCAGAAAAAGAGAAGTGTAGAAACATTCATTTTCACAAAGAAGTTGGGCATTAAACGACTGTCTTTTCATTAGAGAAATAAACTGCAGATCATTCAATTGTCACATTTCAGAGGTTCGTTTGGCAAATCTTCAACAGTTTCTTTTGTTTTTTTTTTTTTTATAAAAAATGATTTATCAGTAGTGATTACTAGATCATATAATTGCAAGAGACTTTCTCCAGAATGGCCAACCATTCAGCAATAAATTCCAATGATATATTCCTTATGAGGACAGGCATTCCTTCTTCATGGGGAATGTGCCTTCTCTGTAGTGGTTTTTGCAGTTCCTTAACTCCCTATCTGGAGAAGAAAAGGCAGTGGAGGAAATGGAGGAAAGAAAAATAGAAATTGCCTCACTTGGAATTATGGGAAATTATGGTGAAAACTATTTTTTAAATCAATAGTTGATTTAAAATCAACTATTAATTAATTGTTGAATTAAATGAATAAAAGTAATTGTTGAATTACTATATTGTACAACTGAAACTACTATAATACTGTATGTTAACTAATTGGAATTAAGATAAAAACATTATAAAAATTAAAAAAGAAAATAAAACCAATAATAAACACAAGTTCTCCTCCTAGGAATTTCAGGACTGTGCTGAGTGGCTTGAAAGAGGCACAAAAATAAACTTAAGAAGTTATTTTTCTACCAGGAAACTGTTTGAAGAAAGGTGTTTTAGATGCAATTAGAAAGCAGTATACAATAAGCTAGGGGTAAAAAATGGAAAAGACAGGTCATGAAGGCTTCCAACTTTACCCTCCTCTCCTCTCCATCTTGGTATTTGTAATTCATGTCTTTATGGGATCTCATGATGTTATGTGTATTCATCAGAAGTCCTCCATTCAGGAAAAAAAAAAGACTAGTTTAAGCAAAAAGAGAAAGGGACAACTCTTATAGTAAAGTAGTATATGACTGAGTACAAAGGCCAACTAGGGTTGGGTCTTATGCAAAACCAGGACAACTAGAAGTCTCTCTCTCCTTTGTTCTTACAGAGATCCAGACTACCTCATGCATTCCAAGTTTCCATACTCAGTGCCAGTGACACGTAGAAATGAATGATCTGTTCTTGCTCAATCCCAATTCTCCATTTCTGGGAGAGAGAATTAGATTGTCTCAGCTTGGGTAATCAGCTATGGCCAGGGGATTCAGAATCACAGTTTAAATGTAATCATAGTTGGTGAAGAACCAAACCATGGCTTACAGTTCAGCTACTGGAGAAAATCAGATAGCTGTTGAGTTGAAAAGTATCCCAAAAGTGTTTACTATACTCATTTGTATAATACACTAGAAGGAAGTTTCAAAAATGTCCTATTTTATCAGAAGTCATATATACTTCATATTTCTGACGGACATCACTCTACAACTCAACAGATAAGCTGTTTTCTTTTTTTTCCCCCAGTTAGCATGTGGATGTTTAAGGCCAAGTGATTTCTTCACTTCCTGTTATAATAGAAAAACGGAAAGGCAGCAAGCCCAAAATCATCTTCTTGTTCTTGACTATACCACTTTGTCTACAAAATTCTTTTGCCATATGCTCTCTGCAATGTTTAGGCAGATCTCTATCATGGGGGAGCCATATGTTGACTTTGCAACAGCATATTTTCTATTTTTTCAGAATTGAGCCCGCCATATTGTGGGCACAGGCTAAGGGAACCTCAATACCTTTCATTTGAATGCCAAGATAGCATTAAAAAGCATTAAATAGAGGCATGATTGCTTGATTTGAATAAATGGAGATCTCTGAGAGGTCATCTTCATCATGTTTAGAATCCCGTAAAGACATTTTAGAATCCAAACCCAAAGCAGAGGTCTTGCTTTGTTTTGGGTTCTTCACCATGCTCTCTGGTTAAAGATTTTGCTATTGTCCCCATGGTTTACAACTTGAAGATGCTTTGGAATTGACTTTCAAAAATGGCAACTTCCCAGTGTTCTTAGAAGAAAAGTAAAGGACAGATAAAAATTTATATTTGAAGAAAAATTAAAGATGTTATTTTTGAAATTATGAGGGGTTTTCCTCTAAAATTATTTACATAGGTAAATCTTTATTTAAGATAAAGCTAGTAATTGTTATCCTTGTGTTAATGTGTCTAACGTATATGTTCCATGTATTCTCACACATTTAACTTTAGTAGTAGAAGTTTCTTTTTAAAGAAAGAAATTATTCTGTTTTGGTTGGGTGCCTAAAATGAGATCATTCTTTCCTACCCTAAAGGGTGTATATCATGAACTAGTGTGGAACATTGAACATTCTATATTTTTAAAGCAAAAGAAGGTAATTCACAGAGATTTTTTTTAAAAGGTCTTTTTTAAGGTTTTCAGAGAACTTGTTAAAAAACACCCACAACCATATTTCAAGTCATATTCCCTCTCCTGTCTCTTCTCCCCACAAAATGCTCACAGACTGCCAATTTAAAGGAAAAACATAGTCAAGCCAGATAAAAAGCATCCAAATGAAGAGAAGGTTAATCGTGGAAGGCGATGGAGGTGGTCGGTACAATCTGTTGATTTCTTTGCAATGACTGCATTTAGCTATTTCTTCCACAGCCCCATGAGAATGAAGGCTGGCGTTAACTAGCCCCAGACTCCAGTTTGTAACAGTGTTCATCCCCAGTCTCGCATCTTCATCACTGTCAACCTTCTGACCTCAGAGTGTTGGGAGAAGAGTCTGGGAAGGAGGTCTTGGGAACTCACAGGCAGGAAAACAAACAGCGATGTGAACAAGAATGTGAACAGCTGGATGCCCTGGTTTAGCAATGCTAAGCAGTAAACTAGGTCTCCTGTCTCTTCATCTTACTCAAATAAAGCCAGGAAAAGACATGATTACCAAAGGCATTTTCCAGCCTCATTTTTAGCTCATGGCATGACAGCCCAGTGAGTTGCAATGACAAACATACATGAGAATATAAATTTCAAACTGGTATAACTGTTGCCTTTTAGTCCTCCTTCCCTCTTTTATGGTAACAGAAACTAGGCTTTCATTCTGAGTTATAACCATCTCTTACTTAGGTTTTAATCTAGATTGCTATTCAAATTACTGCAATGCATGAACTGCCAGGGCCCTTCTCTGTGAAATGGGAATGATAATAGGTACCTACTTCATGAAATTATCCTAATGACTGAATGAGACACTGGAGAGATAATAGTCCAGGCTGGGGTCCATAGTAAGATGACAAAGAATATTAGCTACCTTCACGCGTATAACTTTTGTTAGGAATATTAATTATATACCTGTAATATAAATTTGTAAACACAATTATATTCTGTTATAAATTAGAACACTTGGGTTCAAGTACTGGTTCTATTGCTAAGAAGGTGAGAGTCCTTAAGTGAGATATTTAACACCTCTGGTCTCAACTTATAAAATAAGAAATTTGGATTAGGTGATTATTAAAGTGATTTTGGGCTCTATTATTATTCTGTATTTGACTTCTTCATACCAACTGTTTTCTTCAGTGAGACTGGCTGATTAGAGATCTGCTCTCTACAACATAGTTCTCTTTTTAGAAACATGCAGATCAAAATTAAGCTTTTCTTCTAGGAATCGGTTGGATGGTCAGCGCTCGAGTGTCATCTTCTTGGGAATTCCTGAGCACAAACCCAGGAGAAAATTTTCATTTCTTACCATTGAATATTTTTAGAAAAACATTTGAACAATAAAAGTTAAGTCCTGGATAAACAGTGGAATCTGAGGTAGCTATTTATATATCAGATACCAGGGCTTAGGGAGCAGCATAATGGTGGCTGAAAGAGAGGGAGGGCTGAATTAGAGCAGATCTGGATGGTAACCCAATGATAGCATTGTTTCCATGCTCTCCAGGCACCAAATCTAAGTTGATATATGGTTGTGGCAATAGAACTAGGTCTAAGATCCCTAAAGGATATTGTCAAGCGATAGTAATGGGAATGGATTAGAGGAAAGTGTTGGCTGGAAACGAGATGGGCAGTGGCTTTCACTCAAAAGATTTAGCTGCAAGAAGTTGACAAGCAGACACAAATGTGTTTCAGGGTTAAGGTAACCAAAGCCAAAGCCCAGACCTAGAAACTGAGGCAACGTGGGCAGGAAGGATGACAAATTAACAAGGGCAAATTCCTGAATTCCACTGATTATCACTGTGGGAACTGAATGTGTAATTGCAGAAGGAGAAAATAATATAGAGTCACCCCTTATTTCAAGAGGTCAATAAGAGTCCTCAGGAAAACTCCATATACCAGATAATTGTTTAGGGCCAGTTAAACATGGAGTTGGGGAAAATAAATGGACAGGAGGATTGTATGCAATCTTGCTCTGGATTGGCCAAAGGAAGAACACCATAAAGCACTGAAAACACTGATCTGTCTGACCTGTGCCACAAGCTTGTTGTTTTGCTCTGAGGCCAAGAGGAAGACAACCAAGTAACCTCTCTAACAGGCTCCTTCTACTCTGATTCAAGATTTCACACAGCACTAGACTTAAAACAGTCATGGTGGCCTTGTGACCATTACATGCATATGGGGGTATCTGTAAGATGTTTGGTGTCCAGGTTAAAAGCAATTAAATTCTAGGGAAGGCCAAAACCCAGATGTGGCTGATGACCATGAGAGAAAAACAAAGCAGAGTTGGAAGCAACTCTTGGCAGGAATGTGGTAGAATGCAAGAGAAAAAGGCTAGGCAGAGGGATTGAGTGGGAAATTTGCTAATGCTCCATTTCCAAAATAGACCTTTTACTGTATTAGTATGCCTCTTTCTACACCTCCACTTATAATATCCAAAGAGAAACCTGTCCCTCATAGAGGTCGCTTCTTACATGGTGCCCATAGTAAATCTCCTATATAGAGGAAAAGAATGTAGGAGGAAAAGGCTCACCAAAGGGAGAGCAAACCAGAGCCATTTACCTGTATCAATAAACATAGTTTGTTATCCAACCAATGAGCAGCTTTGATAAAAAAATAAAACCAACAAAACAAATGGGAAAAGAAGCTAAGAAGAACAAGTGGAACAGCTAACCATAGGGGTAAAAACATTTTAATTCATGAAGGAAAAAAGAATGTTCATTTTAAAAATCGTCATAAATTACCCAGGAATAAATCTAACCAAAAAGGTAAAGGACTACACTCTAGAAACTACAAAACACTTTTGAAAGAAATTGAGGAAGACAAAAGGAGACTGAAAAATATTCCATGTTTATGGATTGGAAGAATAAACATTGTTAAGATGTCTATGCTGCCCAGAGCCATCTACACTTTCAATGCCATTCCTATCAAAATACCATCGACATTTGTCACAGAGCTGGAACAAACAATCCTAAAATATGTGAGGACCCGGAAAAGACCCCAAAGAACCAGGGGATTATTGAAAAAGAAAACCAAAGCTGGGAGCATCACAATGTCTGACTTCAAGCTATATTACAAAGCTGTGATCATCAAAAGATCATGATATTGGCACAAAAACAGACACATAGAACAATGGAACAGAAAAGAGACCCCAGAAAAGGAACCTCAACTTTATGGCCAACTAATCTTTGACAAATTGGGAAAGAATATCCAATGGAAAAAAGACAGTCTCTTCAATAAATGGTGCTGGGAAAATTGGACAGCCACATGCAGAAGAATGAAACTGGACCATTCTCTTACACCACACACAAAGATAAACTCAAAATGGATGAACAACCTCAAGGTGAGATAGGAATCCATCAAAATCGTAAAGGAGAACATAGGCAATAACCTCCTTGACATTGGCTGCAGCAACCTCTTTCAAGATACATCTCTAAAGGCAAGAGAAACAAAAGCAAAAATGAACTTTGGGGACTTCATCAAGATAAAAATCATTTTAACAGCAAAGAAAACAGTCAACAAAACTAGGAGACAACCCATGGAATGGAAGAAGATATTTGCAAATGACATTTCAGATAAAGGGCTGATATCCAAGATCTATAAAGAACTTCTCAAACTCCACACCCAAAAATCAATCCAAGCAAGAAATAGGCAGAAGAAATGAACAGACACATCTCCAAAGAACACTAATAAATGGCTAATAGACACATGAAAAAATGTTCAGCATCACTAGCTATCAGGGAAATACAAGTCTAAACCACAATGAGATACCACCTTACACTGGTTAGAATGGCAAAAATTAACAAGAGAGTATACAATAAGTGTTGGTAAGGATCTGGAGAAAGGGGAATCTTCTTACACTGTTTCTGGGAATGAAAGGTGGTATAGCCACTCTGAAAAACAGTATGGAATTTCCTCCGGTTGTTAAAAATAGAGGTACCCTGTGACCCAGCAATTGCACTACTAGGTATTTAACCCAAAGATACAGATGTAGTGAGAAGAAGGGGTACATGCTTCCCTATGTCCATTGTAGCAATGCCCTTAATAGAGAAACTTGGCAAGGAGCTGAGATGTCCTTCAACAGATGAATGAATAAAGAAGATGCAGTTCATATACACAATGGAATATTACTCAGGCATCAGAAAGGATGAAAACTTACCATTTGTATCGACATGGATGGAAATGAGGGGATTATGCTAAGTGAGATAAATGAAACAGAGAAAGAAAATTACCATATGGTTTCACTCATATGTGGAAGATAAGGAATAGAGCAGAGGACCACAGGGGAAAGGAGGGAAAACTGAATGTGATTAGTATCCACAGAGAAATTTTAAGTTGTATCCAACTAAACAAGAACAAGCTGCCATCTTATATCTTATCAAATAACAAGTCAAATTTCTTAAAAATGAAAAATATACTTGCTTACAGACAAAACAAACAAGCATAATAAGTGTTTTAGTAAAAATAAAGGAAACATATCCAAGGTAAATTAAGAAAACACAGAACCTGGAAAAAAATAAATAAAAAGTATGGGCCAATCAATCCTCTAAGAACAGTATTTATCTGGAGGTCCAAGAATGAAAAGCAATGAAAATGAATGGGAAGAAATAATCAAAGGAAAAAAAAGAGAGAGAGAGATTTGGAAAGGCACAGCAAGTGCTAAGACTGCAAGGATCTGCTGAGTGCTGAACAAAATGAAATAATATCTAATATTTACTCTGCTCTTCATGTGCATTGTTTTAAATCTTTGTAACATGATATGATGTATTTGATTGTTTAGTCTTCACTTAACACTATGGGTTAAACATTCTTATTTTATGACTGAGGAAAGAATGATTCAATCTTTAACTTATACACGTTCCCACAACTAGCGGCACATCCAACTTTATAGTCGTGCCTGAGATGCTCTCCTCTCAGTCACAAATTGAATATGGAGACAGAAAAAGACCCAAACCTAGAGAGAGTGTTATGATGATCACAGATAAAGAGGTAACACCTTAAAAGACTTGCCATGAGCATGTATGTTGCCAATAAAAGGATAAGAATCTGAATTAAATCTAATTTCTTAGTAACATACTTGATGCTACTAAGAAATTAGGAGTGAAAGTGATCCCGACCCCCAAAATTACCTTATGCCCAACCCAACTATCAATAAATTTAAGAAAAAAGGATATTTTCAAATCTCTAAAATATAGAAAAGTTTATTTCCTACATATCTATTTCTTAAAAACAACAAGAAAAATAAACTACTGCAGCAAAATAAAAGAAAAATTGAGCAAAAGTAGGGGATTTAACAAACAATAGAAGTAACCTAAAATTTCAATTGGCCACAGGATTATGGTTGTTCAGAAAAACCAGAAATCACTGATTTAAATTAGAATAAGTAGTACCTTCAAAAATAAAGTGGATTCTAATTACTGGAAAGTGAGAGATGTTATTATCTCTTCTATCAAAAATAGGAAAATAGGCAATTAAAAACTTGGCAAAAGCAGTAATGTGGCGAAATCAGGGACTTTGAAAGAAGCAAACTATAATGTTTAAGTCTTTTGAGCAGTATGGAGAACTGAGGAAGAGAATCCATTGAATTTTGATGCTTGGAACATTCTTCATGTGGCCCAGAGTTAGTAACCTAAGATTATATTTCCTTTCTTACAGACCCAATCATACCACCTGGTTGTACAGTTAGCAATCCTTAGTAATTAGTTATCATTAATATATTAGTATATATAATGATATGTATATATCATTAGTATCTGTGATAGTATATATAATAAGTATATATCATTAATATATTAGTCATATATCCTAATAAATGGTATTTAAGGTTTAGAATAAAACTAAAACCGAAGACTCTGATATATTTAACAGGAGGAAATATAAATGTTATAAAACTTGGCAATATAAAATAATAACATCGCTAACAGAGTCAAGAGATGAAGGAAAGGTTAGGAAATATAGATGTGCTCATTTTTCTCATCTAACAATGTGGGAATCCAGCTGATAGAGAGTAAAGGGAGTGGGCCTGCAAATTGAGGATTAAGAATATTATTGAACATTATACATGTAAATATGAGAAGAATTAAAAGATAACTTGGAGAAAAAAATGTAGAGATTCATTACATTTTAGAGATAAGAATCAACAGAAGTAATAAACCAAGAAGCACTAATAAAATAATTAAAGACAAATGTACTTAAAAGTACAGATGGTGTGCCTGGGTGGCTCAGTCAGTTAAGGGTCTGTCTTTGACTCAGGTCATGATCCCAGAGTCCTGGATTCAAGTACTGCGTCAGGTTCCCTGCTCAGTGGGGAGCCTGCTTCTCCTCTTCTCCCTGCGGTGCTCCCTCATCTCACTCACTAATGCTCTCTGTTGCTATCTTTGTCTTTCTCTCTCAAATAAACAAATAAGATCTTAAAAAAAAAAAAAAAGTGCACGAAGAGGGAAGAATGGGAGTCAAAATGGGAAATTTGACTTTTCTTTTGATCCATTTCTGGGAGTTTCTGTTTTATTTTTTTTCTGTGAATACATATATTAGAATTCCAATAAAATATTTTAAAAGGCGTGTTACAATGGGGTGTAGAATCAGTGATTTCACAGAGGATTACTTGATTACTTTACGCATTCCTCTTGGCATAGAAATGTTGCCCATCACTCTCTGTGACATTTAAGTCTTGAATTTTGCTATTGCTATTGAGTTTAAGGTATTGTAACTAACCATTTAATACTCTTGCCCTGGAGAAAATACAGTCATTATAAATTTAAAGAGAAAAAAAAAATGCTGGACTATCTCAGTCTTTTGACCTATTGACAAAGCTGGACTATCATGAATCAATGATACTATTTTGCATCAAGTCCAATGTCTTCCCACTACCATTTCTGCTGTTTCTCTCTCAATATAGAATGAATTTGCTCCACTGGGTTTCAGTCAAAACCAATCTAGAAAATTGAGAAGGTTCTGACTTATGACCTTATGACCATTATATAGGTTTTGATCAATCTACATAGAACTTAATCATGTGCCACAAATATATGCAAAGAGTTTATTATTGTTCATATGGATTTTTTTTCTATTTTGTTTTCAAAATAATCCAATGTCTAGGATATTATTTGTATCAGGTCTATATAATGGAATATAAAGATTCAGTTTTGTGTTTGAAAATTTTTTCCATTGGCAAAAGTTCATTTTTGGTAATCTTGAAAAGAACATGAATTATATGCCACACTAAATGCAGTGAAAACTATGGGTGAACACTTCCTCAATAGAGGATTTATTTTTAAAGAAATGGTTCAGTAGTTCTCTTTTATCACTTATTTGTCACCCATATTTATATGATGATATTATGCCATTAATTTTTCTAACAAACAAAAAATTAGGCACGAGTTTTAATTCTTTGTTCTTCAACAAAATAAATTATTTTCCAGGGACAAAAAGCTATAATGTTTAGTTGTGAAATTAAGAAACAAAAGATCATATGGTATTTGTCTTTCTCTGACTTATTTCACTTAGCATAATGCACTCTAGCTCTACCCCCATTGTTACAAATGGCAAAATTCCATTTTTTCTGATGGCTGCTTAATAGTCTATTGTGTACAGGGGAGGGGGAAAAGAGAGTGAGAGGGAGACAAACCATAAAAGACTCTTGACTATAGAGAACAAACTAAGGGTTGATGGAGGGAGGTAGGTGGGGGGTGAGCTAAATGGGTTATGGGTATTAAGGAAGACACCTATGATGAGCACTGGGTGTTACATGTAAGTGATTACCCACAAAATTCTACGCCTGAAACCATATTATCATATATGTCAACTACCTAGAATTTTTTAATGAAAACTTGAAATCAAAAAGAAAGAAAGAAAGAAAAAAGTCATGTTCTCAATGATCGCTATAGAATGATGCAAAGAAAAATATCTCAATACAGAAAAAAGATAAGTGGTATGTATTACAAACTTAACAAAAACATTTCTGGTCCTTTAGCTTACCAACTGAATGACTATTTCACTCTACCCAGAGTGAGACTAGAGAGCCACTGAGAAAGGATCTGCAGTTTTGCTGGGGCAGTGACCATGACAGAAGCAAAGAAGCCTACTCTAAGAAAGGGTTTCCAACTGATTCCCATCCCCTGGTAGAAATTTTCTGCCAAACCCACTGGGAAGTTATGGACCTTCTCTAAAGATTGTAAAGCATGGAAATAAATATCCCAAAGCCCAAGTTCTACAGCATTTGCATCCCATGGAGTACTCCTCCCAAATGTCATACCCTTCATCTGAAATTTCTGGCATGTGGCCTCTTCTGACAATTTCTCATCTTCTATTTCTTCCTCAACAAGTGGAATAAATGAAAAAATAATAGGGATGGAGAAGAAGAAAAAAAAAATCAGCCAACTGGTTATTTAGCAGTTCGGCACAGAGCTGTCAATGTCACAGAAAAAAAATATATTTTAAAATATATATTAAAAATATTATCAGCAGATTTTCAGATACATAGTAAAGAGAGAGACTAGGTTCTAGAGATGGGGAATTCTCATAGCCTCCCAATTAACAGGGCTAGAAAGATACTGAGATTTTTTTTTTTTTTCCAAAGGAACTGGTACAGGGGAGATTTTAATTTTTCAAAATTTAAATTTAAATTTTGAGAGAATTTTAATGCATTTGCATGCAGTGAGTTAATGTAACAGAAAATCGAGTGTCACCTGGATCAATAGCTCAGGCACTCTTGTTTAAAAATGACAATATTAGAGCCTTAGAGCCAGAGTCCTTTGAAACTGTTGAATGTTATGATACATGCAGTGATGAATCCTGTGTTTTCTTATCATTAGTCAAGGAGAAATATGTTAAAAATGCTTTTGTCCTGAATTTATGATCAGGTATGTCTTTATTTCCAAAAAAAAAAAAAAAAAAACCTAGATGGTGGCCTAAAGGAAAGATCTGGGAATCTCCAAAAATCCCCTCATCATCCTACCCTACAATTCAAAAATTGCTCATCAAGTAGCCTCTGGATTATAGAAAACAAATACAAATGTTCCTGGGAGACACGGCACATATAGTCTGTGAACATCACTGTTGGTTGAGGGAGCTGCATGTTGGAAGAGATCAAACTGGCAACTGATGGAAAAAGCAGCTGCTCTGGGAATGAAGTTAGGAACTGAGAGAAGAAACTCCATCATTGGTAGGAAGAGGCGCTGGCCTCAGAGGGCACTGAAAACTTGGAATAAAAGGTCCAAAAAATAGGGGTAGGTTAAAAGGACCTCCAAAGGAAAGCAGGTAAATGGATATCTGACAAATTCCCCTGCATTTTGTATTCAGTAAGTATAATAAATACACTTAAGTAAACTAAACAAATGTAGGAACATATCTTCAGAAACAATGATTCTTAATTTTTATAGTACAAGTCTATGGTTCAAAACATGCCTTGTTTAAATGAATGCATACCAGTTTCTGAGATCCCTATGGCCTTTGTTAATGCCTTTTTTTCCTGAAGATGAGAATTATAATATTAATGTATTATTTATAGTCTCAGTCTTTTGACCTATTGACAAAGCCTGAGCTTTGTTTCTACCCTCAACTGCTACGGTAGCACCAAGCCTCAAATCAAAGCTATCCATCACAGTCCAGAGTGGATCCCAATCAATGCCAATAAATTTTAAAAGGCAGCAGCTATGGCACAAGATTATTAATTTTTAAGCAGAAAAATAATACAGTACAAAACTGCAGCCCCTCAGGCCACCGTTAACCGTATTCACATTATGGTGCTTTGTTTAAGAAGAAATCATTACATTCCCTTAAACATGAGATTATTTTCATTAGAAATAAATAATACTAACTGTATTTTCCATCAATCAACAAATATTTATTGAATACCAGCTGTGCATAAGATGAAGAACTAAGCATATAGTAGATACTGGAAGGTATAAAAGACAGAACACAAACAAATGAACACTATAGTATCTGCAAGAGGGAAAGATTGATAGCAGGTCAGGATAGGACCAAGTGATCCACAACCTGAACTTGTCTTGGAAGATGGTCAGATTTGGATCAGCAAAGATACCAAAGGGTGGCATTACCAATAAAGGTAGTGGCATGCATAAAAACATAAAGTCAGGGGTATACCAGGAATAATCAACAGACAGTGGGTGATAAGAAGACCAGTCTGACTGGCATGGAAATATCATGACTAGGAGAAAATGGAGAAAACCGTATCAGTGTAATTTTAGAAGAAATGGTGAAATGTTTCCCACTTCAGACTATCTAGCAGGAGATCCTGTCTGGATCTGTGTTCAGTCTTATGAGGAATCATAGTTATGAATATTTTAACCTCTGCATTTCACCTGGCTTTTACCATTGGTCTATCCTTCTTACTCAAGTGTGTAACAGCTGCCTCTGCTATACAGACTTTAAAAAATCAGGTAAATAAATCATTAGTTCTAGATAAACCCTCAACCATATGATCCAAGTACCTTGGTTTTAGGAGTATACGTATTTGATTGTTTAAGAATGACATCTGGACAAAGTAGTAGAAACTCACAGAAGTGTGGCAGGGGACAGTGGCAGTGGGGAAGGCTGAGTCCAGCTGATCTGAGTATTAAATCGGAGGTTATTATGTGTGATCTGTCAACAACTTACTTCTTTTAAATTTTTCCTGATTATTCCAAAGTTTTAGGCTCTTACACATAGTGCCCAGAGTCCAGCCTATTTTGTTTTTACAAAATTCAGAGAATTCTCAGAATATAATCCTGAAAACATCTTGTCTCTTCATCTTAATTATAGTACAACCTTAATTCAGTAAACGTAAACTCCAACACTCATATTTTTACAATACTTTTGAGAAAAGAAAAGGTAAATCATATAAAAATGAACACATGGTATTTGTTTTATCACAACAACCTGCAGTATCTTGGGCTAAATACCTACTAAACTCATTTTCCTGTTCCTGCTTTATCTAGAGCATCGATGATTGAAGTTGATATTCTGAATGGTAACTCCAAGGACTTTTATACAATTTATCATCAAAGAACTACTCAAATCTTCATTATATTCATCATGAAACAAACGAAGTTTCAGAGAATTGGAATGGCTTCAACAATATATACTTCTTTCAGAAAACTGACCTTTCATGGTTTTGCCCCTTTCCCCTGTGCAAATGACTACTTTGCTTATATCCTGGCTTCATTCCCACATCCACATTTCTACAGGCCTACTACCATCTCTAAGCTTCTCTTTCATTACAGAGAATGACACAGACCAAGTGTCTGCTCTCATACAGTTCCTGTGGGGGTACAGGAACAGATATTATATAGCTAAACAAATAGGCATATGTTATATTAATGCTATGGGTGGTACTAATAATGGCTATTAATCCTATGGGTGATACTAATTTAGATAGCTTGTCAGAGAGGCCTCTTAGATAAAGTACAGAGATGTAAGTATAATGAGGGAGAAAGAAATGGAAGTATCTAGGAGAAAAATTTTCCAAGGAAACAGCATACCCAGAGGCCCTGAGGTAGGATATATTTTCAGTCTTATTGTTTTCTTTAAACTACTCTGTCCCTGTTCTTTTATGTATTCAATCCTAATTCCAACACACTCTTCATGAAGATTTCTCCAGTTTTTCACCCATGTTGAGTGATTTCTTTTCTGGATTTCTGTGGATATATGGGCCTTCAGTACACATGCTTTAATACAATGAACATTTTTCACATGCACTCATTTTCTCTACTCACACTGTGACTTCTTTAATACAAAAATAAATAAAATCTTAAGAAATAAAAAAATAAAAAACAACCAGTGAATTATTAAGCAGAGTATTGTTTTGTCATCATCAGATGAAGTAAGTGACTTGTTAGAGATCATGCCCCTCGTAAGTGATAGAACACATGGTCCTTAATCCATTGCTCTTTCCTCTATAATCCAGAAATTGTCTAATGATGCATGTTTCTTATGATTACTTTATCATTCTGCCTCTTCTATTGATAGAGAAAGAGAAGGTGAGAGAAGGAGGAATAGTTAAAACTTGAGGTTTATTTTACAAATAGTGTCTGTAGTGTCCCGGGTATACAAATCTTACAGATTGAACTGAATATGGAAAGCCCATTTGCTGCCACACACAGCTTCTCAATAAATATTTGCTGGTGTTTGAAAGCACTGTCACATTTTTCTAACTTGAGTACTTTTTTAAGGCACTCATTTTAATGATGAGATTTCACCTATCTTTTTCATTTTTGATAGACTAAGAATGTTTCACACACAAAAAAAAATGATTAGAATTAATAAGTGAATTCAGTCAAGCTACAGGATATACAATTAATATACAGAAATATGTCACACTTCTAAACACTAATAATGAAGTACCAGAAAGATAAATCAAGAAAACAATACCATTCATAAATGCATCAGAAAGAATAAAATACCTAGGAATGAATTTAACCAAGGAGGTGAAAGACTTGTAGAAGGAAAATTACAAGACATTGATGAAAAAAACCGAAAATGACACAAATGGAAAGATACAACATGCTCATGGATTGGAAAAATTGATACTGTTAAAAGGTCCATAGTGCCCAAAGCAACCTACAAGTTCAGTGCAATCCTAAGAAAATACCAATAGCATTTTCTTTTACAACACTAGAATAAATAATCTAAAATTTATGTGGAACCACAAAAGACCCAAAAGAGCCAAAGAAATCCTGAGAAAGAAGAACCAAGCTAGACGTATTACAATCCCAAATTTCAAGATACACTAAAAAGCTATAATAATCAAAACACTATGGTACAGGCCCAAAAATAAACACATAGATTGATACAACAGGAAAGGAAGCCCAGAAATAAACCCATGATTATATGGACAATTAATCCATGAAAAGGAGGCAACAACATATAACGTGGAAAAGACAGTTCCTTCAATATATGGTGCTGGAAAACTAGACATGTACACGCTAAAAAGTGAAACTAGACCACTTTCTTATATCATACATGAAAATAAACTCAAAATGAATTAAAGACCTAAATGTGAGACCTGAAACCATGAAATGGCTTAAAATATTAAAGAAAACAAAGATAGTAATCTCTTGGGACATCAGCCTTAGCAACATATTATGGGTATGTCTTCTCAGGCAAGGGAAGCAAAAGCAAAAGCAAACTATTGGGACTATGCCAAAGTAAAAAGCTTTTGCAGAGTGAAGAAAACCATCAACAAAATGAAAAGATAACCTACCAAGTAGAAGGAATGATTTTCAAATGATATACCCAATAAGGGGTTCATATCCAAATTATATAAAGAACTTATGCAGCCTAATTCCAAAGAAATAATCTAATTAAACAATGGGCAGAGGACCTGAAAAGACATTTTTCTGAAGAAAACATACAGGTAGCCAAAAGATACATGAAAAGATACCCAACCTCACTGATCATCAAGGAAATCAAATCAAAACCACAATGAGATACCATATAACACCAGTCAGAATGGATAGTATCAAGAAGACAAGAAATAACAGCATTGCCAAGAATATGGAGAAAAGGGAAATGTCATGTACTTTTTGTGGAAATGTAAACTGGTACATCCACTATAGAAACAGCACAGAAGTTACTCAAAAAATTAAAAATAGAAATATCACATGATATTTCATAACAGCAATCACACTACTGAGTATTTACCCAAAGAAAAGGAAAACACTAACTCAAAAAGATATATGCACTCTTATGTTTATTGTAGCATTATTTACAATAGCCAAGATATGGAAGCAACACAAGTATCCATTGATAGATGAATGGATAAGAAAATACGTTAATATATAAGATATATGTATGTTACACACATGCACGCGCATACACACGTGCGCACATACACACACACACTGGAATATTACTCAGCCATAAAAAATAATTAGATCTTGCCATTTGTGGCAATACAAATGGACACGGAGGATATTATGTCAGTGAAATAAGTCAGACTGGGAGAGACAATACCATTTGATTTCACTTATATTTGAAATTTGAATATACAAAGCAAATGAACAAACAAGGAAAAACAGACTCATAAATACAGGGAACAAACTGGTAGTTGCTGGGGGTGGGCTGTGAAATAGGTGAAGGGGATTAAGAGGTACAAACTCCCACTTAAAAAATAAATAACAGGGGCATCTGGGTGGTTCAGTGGGTTAAAGCCTCTGCCTTTGGCTCAGGTCATGATCCCAGGGTCCTGGGATTGAGCCCCGCATTGGGCTCTCTGCTCAGCAAGGAGCCTGCCTCTCTGTCTACTTGTTATCTCTGTCAAATAAATAAATAAAATCTTAAAAAAAAATAAATCACAGAAATGAAAAGTACAGCATAAGGAATATAGACATTAATATTTTAGCAATATTGTATGGTAACAGATGGTGACTACACTGTCACTATAGAATTGCTGAGTCACTATGCTGTACACCTGAAACTAATATACCATTGTATGTCAACTATACCTCAATAATGGCAATAAAAATATATTTAAAAAATAATTACATATAACTTAAAAAAGGAAACAAAAAAACAACCTTCATATCCATGGACATTTTATAAGAAAGCTTGGAAAATATGCTTTTGATTACTGCCTGACTACATCATGTCAGACACCGTGGTTATATTCTAGAAATTAGCAATGTCCATGTGGAATTGTAAGATGCAGCAAGATGAAGTCAGTGTCAAATTAAAATAGCTAAGCATGATGGATGACAGTAAAGGAGAGATATTGGGGGGAAGCTGTTTATGGACTGTTCTCAGAACTGACTGCCAAAATAGAAAAGAATACTCTCACATTGTCATATATTATATAACAAATTCACAGTCACCAATATCTGATAATTACATGAATATATCAACACACTTAAATTTGTAAAAACTTCTCCCCTCCTTAGGGATGCTGGACTCTAATACAACATTTAAGCAGCTTTCCACTGAAATCATTTAATATAGACTGATAGTAATTAATTTGAGATGCAAGACCAGTCTTTATTAATTTTCCCTTTGTATCACATATGTAATTTCATCATTAGAACCCAGCATTATGTTGATATAACATTAACATTTTTTTATAGCTAGCTGGAAAGTTGATTACAGAGAACCTCTTATCTGCTACTTGCTTGACCTATTTTCTACAATACTGTCAGTCCTGCAGAGCCACATCCATTATTTTGTATGGCTTTCTACCCTTTCACTCTGTAGCACAAAAACAGGTAATTACTTTTTTACTTTACTTTTTCATGTCTACAAATACTAAAAACAATAATGACTTTCAGGTTAGTCAATGCTGGCAGTTAATAACCCCTTTTAAAAGGTCTGAGGTTGTACTGCAGGGCTTCTGCCAATCAGGGAGGTCATTACATTCCCGAAAATAGTATTTCCACTGGCCATTATGGCCTCTATGGGAAATGTGAGCTATTGGTACACCTCCCATCAAATACTTCAAGTCACTTCTGAGCTTGTGTCTTGGTCAATAACTTGGGATAGATCTATCTACATTTGGTATTAGGACATTCATAAATTTTGAAAGTCACTAAAGTTCTCATCTGAGTCCTTAATGAAATATATATCTACTGACTGACCCATCAATTTATCTATCAATTTATTCATCTGTCTATTGTCTGATTCCTTCTTCAGCTGAAACCAAACTGATTGCAGTTTGTGTAAAGAATTATTGGAGATAGAGGATATGTTTTCATAGTCTTTGTGTTATTCTGCTCAGGCTGCCATAACAAAGTACCATAGACAGGTGGCTTAAACAATAGAAATTTCTTTCTTCATAGTCTGGAAGCTGGAAGTCTTGAGACTGGGCTATCAGTGTGGTCAGGCTCTGGTGAGAATTCTTTCCCTTTCTGGAGGCCTCTTTTATCATTTCTTCTTATTAGAATAGTAATTCTGTTGGATCAGTGTCCCACCCTTCTCTCACTTAACCTTAATCAGTTTCTTATAGTCCCTGTCTCCAAATTTAATCACAATTGGGATTAGGCTTTCATTGTATGGATGGGGTGATCTGTGGTGGGGGGGGGGGCACAAATCAGTCCATAACAGTCCTGTATAGTTTTTATACCTTAACAAGTGAGTTCATAAGTATGAGAAAAATTACCTACAAACAGCATTCTGAAGAAAACATTTTCTTCTCACGACTGAGATGAGGAAAAGACAGCTCCCTTTTATGGTTATGACATAGATTTTATCAATTTTAAATGCACAAATGGCTTTCAGGGAGACTTTGAAAATACACATTATATATAAAGTTACATTAAATGTATACAGGAAGGGATAAATACATTATTTTAATTTAATGTGCATAACTATCTACTTACCTATCTACATCCAGAGCACATGAATGCAGATAACATATGTCAAAAAGTGCCCTGAAGCTCTTCAACTATACCATGGTGCAGAATTTAGTATAAATATATCAAAATTTAGGAAAAATTATTTTTATGAATTCTAAGTTTAAAAAAACGTTTTAGATTATAGAATTAACACTTATGCTATAAAAACATGGTACAGTTTTTCAAGTTGTGTTCTATTCTATAGTGCCTTAAAAATGACACTTGAATTAGAAAAAAACAAAGCTAATCAATTTATAAAACCATAAAAGAGACATATATTATAAAAGAGACATATCTATAACTCATAGTTATGGGTGCCTTGCCCTCTTTACTGGCATTTATTAGACATCATCTAAAAAATAGTGCCAGTTTCATAGCATCAAAAGAATTACATAGACCTAGATATGAATTCTGGATCTAACAGTTGATTTGCTCTGTGACCCTAAGCTTCTTTAAGCCTCAATTTCTTTATACATGAAATAGTTAATTTTTTAAAAAAGTCATAGAGCTACTAGGTGGATCAATCTTCTTCAAGATTTATTTATTACATTTATTTTAGAGAGAGAGCACACACACGTTCTTGGTGGAGTGACAGATGAAAAGAATATTCAAGCAGACACCCCACTGACCACAAAACCAGATACAGTCAATCCCATGACCCATGAGATCACAACCTGAGCCAAAACCAAGAGATGGACACTCAACTCAGGAGTACTTGGTGGCTCAAACTTTTTAAAATCTGTTTACAGGGGTCCCTGGGTGGCTCAGTTGTTAAGCGTCTGCCTTTGGCTCAGGTCATGATCCTCAGGGTCCTGGCGCAGAGCCCTGCATTGGGCTTCCTGCTCAGCGGGAAGTCTGCTTCTCCCTCTCCTACTTCCCCTGCTTGTGTTCCCTCTCTCACTGTGTCTCTTTCTGTCAAATAAATAAATAAAAATCTTTAAAGAAAATCTGTTTACAGTTCCTAACAGTGTACCTTGCAATAGCAAGTATGAGACATATGTTAGTTCCCTTCTTTCCCTCTCTCTGTTACTATAGCACTGACTTTAATAATAAGCCATGAGAAAGTTCAAAGCTTTTTGATCATCAAAAGTGCTCACATACACAAGCTGAGACCACTTGGGTCTGTGGCCATAAAAATAGGTACAGTTATCCAAGGGGTGTGGGCACCTTTTATATTCTTCCAATCACAGCTGTTCTAGGCTGGATAGGATGAGCTCACTATCAAGTTTAGGATGAGCTCACTGTCAACCACACAGGTGGGTCCTTAAAGTCACTGTAGAGTCTTTAGCCCTGGCAATAGTTAGTTTGAGAAGAAATGATGTTGTAGTTGTTCCAGGAAGATGAAACTATTCCCAAATCATACCTTATTTAATCTATCAAGACTTGAGAAGAGAAGGAAACTTAGATGAATTTTTGCTTTATGGAGAGAGAGGGATGAGGTTGAGATTTGAAAATACGTATTTTGTATCTTTACGGTGTGTCTGTTACACAATAAACACTGTGGTAGGCACTTGAAATGAAATGGTGAATAAAATGGCCATGGTCTTCAGTCCTCATGCGACTTATAGTCTAAAAAGTTGACGTATTTTTAAATGTTTCCTGATACTAATACAAAGCTCACTTGACTATTAAAAATGTTTCCTGCTGTTTCCCCAAATGTCAGACTCATGTCTTCTCAAATCCTTCCATATGGCTCTCAGCCTAGCTCATTTCAAACCTGCTATGCCCTCCTCACACATTTTCTTTCACTCTCTCTTTCTTTCTTCCTTTTTCTTTTTTCTTTTTCATTGAGGAAAAGTATATCTAAATCATTTTTATTTGGGCTCAAACCAAAGTGAATTACCACTTTATTTGGAAATGAAGTTCCTTAAAGTCTTGCTTCCACAAACTATCCACTGACCAATCTGGAATCTCCTTTTCAGAAAAAGGATCAATCAGCAGATATTTTGGGAGAGTTTCTGTTTTAAGCTTCTTATGACAAAAGTTAAGGCATGTACTTACGCACTTTCCCCCAACTCTGAATGACATACTATCATTTTAGAGATCCTCAAGTTAATATCAATTTAGTGTTAGGATCCAGCTGGGAAAGCAAACTGATGAATTTAAATAAACTGCCTTGGAAGGCAAAACACACAAATGTGCTTTTCTTCTGTGTCCCATGCCCAAAAACTTGATCCTGATCAGCAGCTTCTCTTGGCACTATCTGGCCAGAGTGCCTCCAAACTCATACAGTTTCTTTGAAACTCCAATGTCAAGAGCATGAATTTCCTTCTGACAGCCTGTGGCCTCTGAAGTGTACTCCGCTTAGAGAAAGAAGTCAGCCTTGAGAGGGTGACCAAGCCAAATGGGAGAATGAGCGGGTGAATAATAACAGTGGGTTTATTAAACAACAGAGAGTATGTGCAGAGCAGCCGTCACTGTACACGTTATGTGCCAAAAAACAGTGAATTCCTACAGCACTGTGAGACAACTACCAGTAATGTCACATTTTACAAAGCAGGGAGAGAGATGCTAAGCTTACCTAAGGTCACACAGCTAGAATGTAGCTGAGTGAATCTGAGTTCAGGCAGAGTACCTGCAGAAACTGCCCTCCATCACTACACCACAGAGAAAATGCTTTAATGTGAGCCTCAGACTAAATTACTCAGCACTAATAGATTTAAAATTCTTTTTAACCTTCATTCTTTGCAAGAGAGAGATCAGACTTTGGTAAAATTTTTCAGCTCTTAAGTTTGTATTAGGGACCCTCAGCCAAATACATTTCACACACACAGATTTAATAACATTTGAAAAACATAGCTAATAAAGGACTTTAATGCAGAATATAAAAAATATCAAAACCAATAATAAGAAAACAAACAACCCAATTAAAAAATGGGCAAACAATTTGAACAGATTGTTCACCAGAGAAGATGCACAGATGGCCAATAATCACCGAAAAAGATTCTCAACATCGTATGTCATAGGCAAATACAAATTAAAGCCACAACACTGCATCACTACATGCCTGAATGGTTAAAAGTAAATAGACTGATCATACCAAGTGTTGGTGAGAGAACGAAAGAAATGAAACCTTCCTAAATGCTGGTATTTAGTAAGATGGCACAACCATTTTGGAAAACAACTTGGCATTTTCTTAAAAAGTAAGGTGTGCCCTCCTTAGCTGTGATAAGCACTGGGTGTTATGCTTAACTATTAAATCGCTGAACACTACATCAAAAACGAATATTCAGTGGCTAATGGAACATAATTTAAAAAAAAACAATAAAGAGAACAAAATAATAACATAAGTAAAGTGTGCACTTAATATATGAAAGAGCCATTCTATTTCTTGCTATTTACCTGAAAGAAAGCTTATATCCATAGAAAGACTTGAATACAATGTTTACATCTGAATATGTGGAAGAGTCAAACTTGGAACAAACAAATTGGTGAATAACATACATAGTAGCCAAACAAACTGAGATGGCTCTATACAATGGAATACTGCTAAGCAATTAAAAAAAAAAAAAAAAACATGAAATATCGATGGACAGCACAGATGAATCTCTCAAAATAATTATATTGAGCAAAAGAAGCCAGACACAAAAGATCACCTAATTTATTATTCTAATTATATAGTACTTTGCAATGCAAACTGAGTTTAATGTAAGAAAGAATTGTTGCCCTGGGAAAGAGGTGTTAAGGAAGAATATAAGACAGAGGAATTACAGAGGCATGAGAAACTTTGGGGAGCAATGGATTTGTTCACTTTTTTTTTTTTTAAGATCTTATTTATTTATTTGACAAAGAGAGAGAGAGACAGTGAGAGAGGGAACACAAGCAGGGGGTGTGGGAGAGGGAGAAGCAGGCTTCCTACAGAGCAGGGAACATGATGTGGGGCTCGACCCCAGGACCCTGGGATCATGACCTGAGCTGAAGGCAGATGCTTAATGACTGAAGAACCCAGGCACCCCTTGATTTGTTCCCTATCTTGATTGTAGCTATATTTTTCAAAACTAATCAAATTTCACACTTTAATAAAATATGAAGTTTATTGTATGCAAAGTATACCACAATAAGGCTGTCCGAAAAAAAAAAAAAAAAATGGCAACAGCACCCCTGTTGACAAATACAGAAATTCTGCTAAAATTTTCACTGATGGTGGTCTGTGACATTAACATTTCTGGGGATATTTTTATGTATATTACTGTGGGACTCTGGGATACTTGAAATATTCTACTTCTGATGTATAATTCTAAAAACTTCAATAGGTCTAAAAAATATTTTTGTTTGCAGGGAAGTCTTTTGTTCTTCACATCTACCAAGTGTTTTGTCTGCTTTCTCCTGACACAGATTTGAAAAGGCTTGACTGCCAGTGTGGGAGGTGATCTTCCTGAGAAGTGGTCTTATGTCTGGTAACACTTGATCAAATTCTTTTACAGGAGATGAACACCTGGATCACTTCAGGATACTGTTTAAAATTGCCAATCATTTGAGAATGCCAGAGAAATCTGTTTTTCAAGAATATAACAAAAAGAAACTTCTGGGGACTTATGTCTGTAAAATCTCTTCTTGGTTCAACTTGACTCTCAACCTCCGCTTGTAAATGCACATTTCCAATTCTCCTTAGTGTCTATGATTAATTCTTAGGGATTCTGTTATTGACAGGGAAAAAAAAAAGGTACATATATTGAAGATGTGATGAGTGCCCAGTTACCATATTATTTTTACCAGGGACTATTCAAGATCCAGTAAATGCACTCATTATTTGGATGTCCCCACTTTTAGATTTTCAACTACAGCATTTCAATATTTGTCTGGGGGATTCATATAGATCAAGAGTGTACCTAAGCTTTCACAATCATGTTTTCTCCACAGTTATTCTCCTATAAATGGAAGAATTCCTATTATGAATTTAACACATTTTTGAAGGTGCATCGGAGCTCTGTAATATCCTGTGGGGAAAAAAGTTTGCAAATAAAATCAAGCATATTAGGAGCATATATTACAGATATGTTTTGTCTCAAGTCTATTTTCTCAATTCTACTCTTGGGACGTTTTTGAGTTCCTCAAAACTGAGGTGATTGTCAGGTAATTTTATTGTACATTTCTTACAGTAGAATGAATTTACTTTGATACGCTATTATAAATGAACACATTCATATGCATACTTACATGTATCTGCATACTTTTATATAATTAAAGGCTATTAAATTTCTTTTCTTTTAAATTTCTTTTAAATTTCTGTTTCTTATTTTACCAAGCTCAGAACTTATTATAATTCAGCATGCCTACTTTTTTTTATAAGTGTATTAGTAATCAAAAAAAATTTTTTTTTTTTCACATTTCATAGGTATGATTCAGTTTCACTTTGTATTATATTTCACATCATGGATTCAGCCCTAGGCAGCATTTAATTGATACTTGTAATAAACTCAGAGGTTTTTATGAGCTATCAAATCCTAATCCTTCAAAACACAAGTGTAAACAGGACCAACATTCATGAGTCACCTATTTTTTCCTCTGCTGAAAATAATATTATTTATTTGATCTATGGCCATATGTGTATCTATATTTATTTACACATTTGAATCCACTCACATACCCCTATTCACACACTGAAATGCAGATGTTCCATTAACTATAGTATTCATTTATAAAGAGAGAGGGATTCAAGTATAGTTTGCATTATTCAATCAAGAAAATAAATTTTCTTAATTGTTAATTTTTTCTGGCAAAAAAGTATAATTAATTCTATTTTGTGGGCTTATAGGCTACAAATATTTTTTTAAAATTATATTGCACTTGAGAAAATGTTTGATAATATTCAAAACTCTGTGGGGTTTTAAAAACTCTATTTTGGATAATGTACATGATATTAGAGGTTTCATGTGCGCAAGAGCTACTACCCTTATACTGCATTTTATGGACAGGCCATTAAATAATACTGTGATTTTACTCCTATGCATTATCTCCCAACAAATGATTTATCCCCATAGCCGGCTGTTCAATTTCCAAAATAGCATAAAAGAAACCAGCTCCTTTTAGGATTGTACAACATCAGGGGCAAATTAGTAGGCAATGTGAGAGAGAATAAAAGGCAATTGGATTTGCCCCCAACCTCTTGATGCCACAGCTCCATAGATAATGTTTCCCACCCTTAGAATTTTGGTTCTTCCAGGCTTCCATTGCTAACTACTCTCACTGCCACGGTCACTGCCATCTGCATCATGGAATTTTTTGATGACTAGAGTGTGAATTAACAGAAAGGAGAGAAAGAAAGTCAAGGGATTTCTTCCTCTGCCTCTGAGTATTAGGATTCTCTTTTAACCTCCCCCATCCAAGCTTCTCCTGGATCTCTCACTACAATGTTCACTTCCACATTTCGGAATGCGTGGATTTCAGACTGGGGGCAATCTACAAGGAAAAAAATGGTAAACTCACTGCTGCTTCAAGCATGCATCAAATTCTGGTATCCTTCTCTGATTCACCGCCTGTTCTTTACTTTTCAGAGTTCTCAAATAGCTGAGCCATGAATTCTGTTCAGGTTTTATAGCTGAGTTCAACAGGAGAAAAAGTGTTAACTCCATCTTGCTTGGAACTGGAGCTCTGTTGTGCATATAACATGCAAATATGACTTAGGAAATATGTTAATACATGTGATGTGCAGGAATTACTTAGGAAAAAAAATGGTCTTTCCTGGAATTCTGAAAAAAATGTATCAAATTCAGACACTGTACAGACCATGACACTTATCAGTGATCATCAGCTTCTAGTTTTCAAAGTTTTGCCTGATCAGAACTTCTTTAGCAAAGCATGGAGTAACACCAGTTAAAATTTTAAACAATAGAAAGATAAACACACCTGTAAACATCATTTATTGATGTTCTGACCTATGACCCAACTTTGACATTACTGGGATATACAGAAATCTAAAAATAAGATATATGCCTTCAAAAACACTTTTTAAACCTATCAGGGAAGCGGGGCGCCTGGGTGGCTCAGTTGGTTAAGCAACTGCCTTCGGCTCAGGTCACAGTCCCGGAATCCCGGGATCGAGTCCCGCATCAGGCTCCCAGCTCCATGGGGAGTCTGCTTCTCCCTCTGACCTTCTCGCCTCTCATGCTCTCTCTCACTGTCTCTCTCTCAAATAAATAAATAAATAATCTTAAAAAAAAAAAAAACAAAACAAAACCTATCAGGGAAGCAATATAAACTCGTAAAAATGTGTGTTACAGCAAAAGAATAAATCAGTAGTTTTGGATAACAATGGGGAGAAAAGAAGTCAGCAACACATATCTAAACCGACAAACTGTTTACAGTTTGTACACATCTGTATACAAACTTGTACACATCTGTATACAGACAAGATGTTCTGAAGGTCAGAAAGAAGAGTAAAGTACATGGTTTTAGGGAAACTGAGATTTTTGCTAGGTTTAGAAGGAAGATCAGAATGTATACTGGTGGTAGAAGAAGTGGGGAAGTACTCCAGGTGAATAGTAAGGTATGAACAAAGTATGACATAGGGAACTATAAAAACATCTATGACATTTTGGCTGAACTGAAAGCTTTGTACCAGAAAGTAGGTGAATAGGGCTGGAAAGAGAAAAATAAATCTGCTACGAGTGTAAAACTTAAAAATGTAATTTCCAGTTTACATTTATTTCTTGGTTTAATTTACTTTTAACACTATGTTATTGGTTCAGTGAATATAAATATTTTCAACCACTCAGAATTGTATGTATTCTTCCCTTGGTGAGGCGAGGAGGATTTGGGGGCACTCCAGGACAAGGGGCGATGCGAGGCAAGGCCAGTGCAGGGACCATACATGATACTGTCTGCTTCTGGCGAAAGAGCTAGGGCTACAGGAGGCCAATTTGGCAATGTCAAGAACAGCCTTGCCAAAAATAAGCCTCAGGGTCTAAGCTACTTCCTGAATACAAGCAGACTAATTCTAGGGCCTGAGAAGGGAATCTCAAGCAATCCTATGGTTTGGAAGCTGCTCTGAGAAGTTACTGAAATAAATTATGCCCTTTGATGTATCACACCAGCTACACTTAGAAGCAGAGACATTTTAGTTATGAAAGAACAGCGTTTGTTGCTGACGCTTATTTAGGTCTTCAGAGTGGCACCCAAGATCTGTGGTATCTAGGCTGTGCCCAAGGTCCTGTGATTGCATGTATGTCTCCTTCGGAGAGGTGTGCTCTTCATAGATTACACGGGAGTTTCACCCTTACGTCCTTATTCCTGTGATCAGAGTTCTTATTCTTCAGTCCTGATTCTAAGATTTATCCAGTTTGCCTAATTTGTTCCTTTCTTCTCTCCTCCCTTCCGTTCTTTCTTTCTCTTCCTTTTCCAATAAATACTCTGTAATATCCTCTTGTAGGAAAGTCCACATAGTTTTACAATGATCCCCTGGCCCACTGAAATGGGAGACCATGAGGGTACAGAACAATCTTTATCTATCTCCAAAACACAGACGTATACAACTGGTATACCTGACAATCATGACAAGAAAGAAATTAGAAAAGAAATTAAAAAAAAAATAAAAAAAGAAAGAAATTTTAAAAAATAAGCAAACTATACGCCTTTTTCCCATAATAATAACTACAGAAGAGAATAAAGGGAATGAAAGAAATCACGTGACTGAAATACTAAACAACATATCATGATAAATAACAAAACAAGATCTCTAAACATCTGGCATACATGATCACCCCCCCTGGAAAAGCAAAAAGCCAGGCACATTGTTTGCATGTTTCATTCCTCCTTATTAATTATGTGACATGGGAAGGATGAAGAACAAATTCTGCCCCATCTGATTTGACCAACCTCTCCTTGGTGTGATCATTTTGGCACATTTTATGGAATGATGTCAGTTTGCGACATTAAATTCCAAAGCAAATCATATGGGGCTTTGAATAATGCCATACTGGGTCTGGTAACTTTTAAACATGTGCTTTCCATTTTAACATAACCATGTTTAGAACACTGGTTTAAAAACGAGGCTTTCCTCATTCCTCATGGTTAGAGCCTCCAGAGTAATCATGTTCCTTACACAGCCCATTCCTCTGCTCAGTGTACCACCTTCATTCAGATACCAACTGATTTCTAATGAGCTATTAGTTCCAGGTGGATCTGTAGTCAATTAGAATCAGCACTGTTTAAAAAGCAGTTCCTACGGTTATTTTGGACACAGGTGGATTGAATGCCTCATGGATCAGCCCCTTCCAATCTTAGCATGATACCCACATATTCCATGTATCTTTGTTTCTAATAGTCCCCTAACAGCTAGTATTCCACTTTCTTGATTTTTTTGTTTTGTTTTGTTTCATTTCCATTTCCTTCTGGGAAATCCAATCTGGTGTTATAATCAGTGACAAAGAAAGTGCTAATTAGCAGATGAACGCAATTAGTAGTTACCTCCAGTGTTTTCAGGTAACTTCTGTTTCTGACATATACTTACAGTATATGTCAGCGTTTTTCATTTTACATGATATGCATTCAACGAAACATTAAATCAGAGAAAAACAAAACAAAACAAAACAAAACACTACAAACCAAAACAATCTAGTGTTAGCATTAGGGAGGAGGAGAACTCAGGCCTTTTCTCCAGCTTGGACAAAGCTCATTTGTCCTCTCTGCCCAATCAGCGCTGTTCCCTCCCTGTCTCCAGAGGAGGCAAAAATCTCTGCTCCTCCATGGAGCCATCTCCAAGCCATTCCCGCTGCATCATCATGTCGATGCTCACTCTCAAGTCCAGATTCTGTTCCCTAGAAATCCTAGTCGTGTTCGTGAACTGTTCTTGCCCCCACTGCAGTGTTTTTTCCTATGTAGTTACGTCTGTCACACAACTCTTTCCTCATATATACCACGTACTCCAACTACACTGGAAAGAGTTTGAGGAAAAGGGCTGTTATTTATTTTTTTACATATACTACTGTGGCTAAAATAATGCCGTGTACTTTGTAGGTTCTTAAAAAAGCACTTGTGGACTAAGGATCTGAGCATCTCAAGCATCTCACACAGTGATGAACAACGGACTGATGGATGGATAGATGGAATGATGCACGGGTCATACACGTTAGAGACAAAGGGAACCTAACAATGGCTGGCTCCAGACCCCTCATTTTTCAAATAAGGAAAAAGAGACCCAGAGAGAAGAAATGAGCTCCACCCAGGGCAACACTAATTAGTACTGGAATTTTTATTTTGCATTTGCTGAGTCATCTGGTTGTAATGATTCTCAAATCATTGTGTGTTTTATCTTTTTAAATGCATTTTACCTCTTCTGTCTGTGTGTGTTTCAAGGGGATTATCAGGAATCTAAACATACAGCAAGTGCTCAATATGTGTTAGAATTGTGGTGGAAACATTTGTTTTATCTCCCACCCCCCATACTACTCCTTTTCTGAGGGGAGAAAGACATTGCTCTGTATCTCTCCCTGCCCCTTACCTGGTTATGGTGAGGACTGATAAGGAGACTGCTTCACCATTCAGGACCTGTACCCTAGACAGTTCCTACCAGAAGTCTTTGCCGAGATATTTTTACATTGCAAGTAAGGGGAGAGATCATCTCCCTAGCCACAGAGCTGGGAAGATACGGGCCAGAAACAGTAGAGCACCCTGGGTTCTAGCCTAGGGGAGAAAGGCAGAGAAGGAAAATGAATTCCATATTCTGAGAGACAAAAAACAAGGACTGGAAAAGTGGCAAAAACATTTCATGAACGTCTAGCACTCTATCACAGTTTTACATACCATCTTCTTTTAACTTTCATAAGAAATTTTAAGGGCAAGGCCATTTTATGAGCTAGTCAATATAGTAACTTTGGGACCATTAGAAAAAAAAAAAAAAAAGTATGTTCCTCTAGGCAGAGAAAGCCCTCTACCTGGTTGCTTATCTTGATAAATTTAGGGCTAAATTTTAGTCCACATTCACCCCTCACCAGGTACCTTGTTCAGGACATAGCCAGCACAGGTGACAGCGGCTATGCATAGAGTTAGGAATATGAGTTCCATTTCATGGGTGAGAGATTTGAAGTTCCCATTTGCAACAGTTTTTTTGTTTTTGTTTTTTTTTTTTAAATGCAGGTTTATTGTTTGTTTGTTTTTAAATGCCTAGTTCCCACAGCTAGTAGGTAAGAGAACTAGGATTCACACCCAGGTAACCACAAAGGCCTGTGCTTTTCTCATGGAACTGCTTACATCTCTCCCGGTTGTGCTTTATCTCTCCTTCCCTCGTGCTCTCTTGCCGTAGGCGTACATACACATCAACTTTCTCTTCCACCCTTATTCTTCAACAGTGAATGTTAGAGGCCCAGGCTGAAACACTGAGAGGACCATGGTTCCAGGATTCATACAAGGCCACTCACTCTAAGTGTGGGTTGCCTGCAGGTTCTCTGAAAAAAGCAGATAGAAATCAATAGAAAGGTATTATGTTACTGCCTACACTCAAAAGTTGATATTGCTTCTTCTATCCTTAGTCTCTTTACAATTTCCATTTGTAAATGAGGTAAAGAGAGGTAAAGAAAAGTCCTTTCCAAAATAATGAGAAAGCATGCCGCCAAAGAGTTTCAAATACCAGTTCATACAGAGTAGGGAGTTTCCAGTTCTGCCCAAATGAGTCTAAATTCAACAGGGACACAATGAGCTAAATCTGCTGCGTGGGTTACACATTACCTGGATAAATTAGATTTGCATGGGAGAGGTATTCATTCTTTCAAGTTGATAGGACAAATTTCATGCATTGGAACAATTATTTACCAAATGCTAGAGGCCTAAAAAGAGATAACGCAGCTTCTAAAGCAACTGCATCTAATTGAAGGTATAGCTTGTGAAAAATCATCGATCAAGGGTCTTTTGGTACATCATTATTTGCTATATTCACATTGTGAAGGGAGAATAGAATGAGACTGCCTCCTGCCCTCTGGCAGTTTGTAATCAAAGCATAAAGCAGTGCCTAGTTTTCAGAAGAACTGGAGCTCTAGGAACGTTTTCAGGAGAGAATCAGGCCCAGAGTACACTGTAAATATCCAGTGGCCAAACTATGGAAGGAAGTGGAGACGATTTCAGAAACAAAATAAAAATGTGTGATTTTAAACAGGGAGGGTCAGAGGTAGGTAGAACAGGGAAATTTAATGAATGTGGGCAAGATCTGGTCCAGAGAGCAGGGCAAGAAAGACTGTGCAGGAAGATTTTGCAAGAGTGGAGGTATGAGAAGGCAACCCTAGATTCGTAGCTCCAAATAAAAGAACAGATCTCAAGGTGTTTTCATTCTCTGGGGGAAACCATATATATGCCAGGCATGTGTGTATATACATATTAATTCATACACTGTTGTATTGTGGAGTCTGAGATGTGTTATATCAGAATTTCTCAAAATTTAATGCAAATATAAGTTTCTGAGGATTTAAGGAAAAAAATAGAGATTCTGATCCAGTGGGTTAGAAGTGATACCAAGAGTCTGCATTTGTAATCATCCCTACTGATACTGATGCTGATGGTCTGAACTACAGATTGAGTAGCAACAGTGGAAACTGAGGAAGCAGGAAGGTTCTGTGGGAATATAGAGCAAGCAAGGTTACTGGGGAACAATTCTCAGAAGATGGATCCTTAAACTAAGCTCTGCAAAGGGAGTTCCAAGAAGATTTGGGTTTTGCAAGAAGGTTCAGTAAACTGGGGAGTGAAAACTAGATTTCACCCATTCAACAAACACCCACTGAGGGTCAAGGCATCCCATAGCAGATCTGAGGCTCTCATATCAGTTTGACCATGAGTAAAAATGAAACGGCTGTAGCAGCAATAGAACATGAAAGACCATGGCTCTATTTCAGAATACCAAATTTGAAATGTTAGTATTGCCTCACCTTTGAAATTTTACACTGCATTTTGTTTTTCAAAATAGGAATTTTGAGGAATTTTAACCCCAAACTTTCGTGCACTCTTCTTTCCTGAATGGGCAAGCCAAAGCTGTTGGGTATTCATTCCGCTGGGCTTGTATTTTGCTTGCCTGTTACAGAAGGCAAATTAAGGACAAAGATCTCATTTCCATCGACTCAGCACCAAATGACCTGTTTCAAGAAAGGAGTAAACAGTAGTCATGTAGATAGCCTTCAACTATGCACCAGGTGTGGAAACCTGTAGCTACTTAATTCCAGCCAAGATAATCACCTCTCTCTCAAGGCAGCTGGCCCATGTAAAGCACTGTCCACCATTACTGAAACTATTTGGAGGTGTTAAGTCATGGCTTTCTTTCAGATGATGCAGCGAGAGAAGGGGAGGTTGGGACACCAGGGAACCGCTTTGGTCAATAATGCATGTATTTGAGGCCACACCCACTAAGACTCTGGCAGCCAACCACAGTACCTGGACAGCCGGGTCCTCAGCCAGACAACATCATCAGCTTGTGGAGGGCACCACCTGCCAAGAACTCCATCTAGAACTGGCTGGAGAAGTGCTGTGTGGGAGGAAAAAAACGATGAGGGATCCTCAGAGAGGAAGTCACTGCATCATTACAATTCTCTACTCAATTTAGCTATTATTGGTTTGACCCTGCAAATGATGAATTTAGGATTTAGGCATATGTAGGTGTGTGTGCGTCTCTGTGTGTGTGCCTGATGGAAGTGGAAACTCCCCTACCACACAACCCAACACACATACCCTAAGTTTTTCCAGGTTGTAATCACTACAAATAGGTTCCCATTACACTGGAGATTAGCAGTGGCTCATTATCATTTATCAAATTAGGCATAAGGAGAGCAAAGTGCTAGGGCATTAGCTTTCCCTAATGATACCACTGTGTCCTCACGCTTCAGCAGCACCGCCCTCTTTCATATTCCTGAAGACTTTATATTTCAGCCTCTGCTCCAAGGCCTCACACAAAAACCTCTATATACAAGGCATGTGTTTTTAAGGACAATTTTAAGCCATCTTTTAAATGAGATAACAATAGAGTGATATGTAATCATAAACTTCGGATGTTGGAATAAATTGCTGGAGATCAAACAGTTCTAGTATCGTTCAGGTAAGAGGGTTTCTGAATAATTCTGCAAAGATGAGTCCTCTTTCTATTTTTAAAATTCCTCGGAGAAAAGAATTCTGCGTTTTCTCTTGATAATCCAATTCTAATATATATATTTTAAATGTCAGTGTCCATTTATTTAGTCTATTTCAACCACTTTTAATGGAAGAGATACTCCCTAGGTGTATACGTTTAATTTAGGACATTAAAAATTGGAGATTACAAGTCTGTCAAAAATGTGGTATATTTTTAAATGTATTATTCTCTCTCTATTATGTATACTTTTATTAAGAGAAAATAGTTACTGGCAGTTCATATACAAATCGCTAAAGCTTCCCATATATCCTTTCCTGAGCATTTTTGCAGTTTGTTCTACCAAAGCGTTCATCCCAGAAAACGTCAAAACATCATTAAAAGCCCTTTTTTACTATAACACCCTTCTAGGAAATTTTTGTAATCGGCTTTTCTCTAGTGTGTCATGGACAGCAAGGGACTTTTAGAGATGGCCTAGATGAATTAGGAAGGTAAGCAGAGGAAATTTGCTGTCTTCTTTGACAAGTCAGTCTGTCAGACAGAGGCGGGCCAAATTCTCCGTCTTTCAAGGAGGATCAGCATTGTATGATATCACTGCAAGATGCACGCTCGTTTTAAATAACAAGTCATGAATAAGAAACTGGGGCGGTATTGCAGCTCTCTGCTTTATCACCAATTTTTAAAAAAATATGCTGAAAGCTTAATTTGGTCAGCTCTTTTCCCAAAGACATAAAAATAGGAAAATAGCAGACCTAGCAAAATTACCTATGTCTACGGTGGGGATCATGTGAGAAAGAATGACCGCCACCTGCAAAAGCCACAGACCACTCCCCAGCTATAGTCTAAGAATCCGTAATTCTAAGGTCCACGTCATGGACCTCCAGAGTTTTAAGAGTCTTAGAGTCGCTTTCATTTCATTAGAGAACTATCGTCCATTAATCTGTCACCACACAGATTAGGACACACCAGTGATGCTTGTTAATCAATATGCTCCCGGGTAGCTAAGATCCCAGAGATAAAAAGAAATAGTGAAAACCATTTAGACCGAGCATTCATTCCACAGGTGGAAAACGAAGTGGCAGAGATATTCAAGAACATGTCTGGGGTCACTTAACTTGAACTCAGATTTCCTAAACCCCAGATCAAGGCTGGACTGAGTCTATCAAGAAAACCCACTATTAAATTAGAATTTGATTTCCAGAAGATACAAACAAGGCTCAAGAGAAAAAAAAAATCAGATTGCAAGTCAATACTAGTGTTTAAATATTAAGAAAGATGTATAATACCATGTAAAGAAAATTCATTGCGGAGTCAAAACCCTGCATTCAAATCTCAACTGTGCAATAGGCAAGTACATTGGGTGAGTGGTTCTTCTCACCATGAAAGTAATGAGATTAGCCTACATGCTTTGGAAGATCTCTTCAAGTTCTAAATAATTGTTCTTAAACTCAATTCATTGTACTTTTACTGTGTTTACCTATAATAACACACAGTATCACTCATGCCTCCTCTTTTGAAAAAAAAAATTATTTATTTGAGTGAGAGAGAATGAGAGAAGGCAGGAGAGCAGGGTGAGGGGCAGAGGGAAAAGCAGAACCCACCCCCCACTGCAGACCCCCCCCCCCCCCCCGCACTGAGCAGGGAGTCTGAGGAGGGGCTGGATCCTGGCCCTCTGGGATCAAGACCTGACCTGAAGGTAGTTGCTTAACCCCTTGAACCACCCAGGCCTCCCGCATTCTTCAGTGGCTTCTTTTTTTCTTCTTGGTCTCTTAAAATATTGGGCTTTATATAAGTTCAGCCTTAGCCTCTTTTTTCTTCTCACTTTATTTTTCTGTTTAGAATCGGATCAATCCTCATATGCTTAGTCATCATCCATATGCATCTGATGGACTAATTCCATACTGATTTGCTAAGACTATTGTCAATTCTATCTCAAAAATGTTTCTCAAGTATCTTCTCTATTCCCCTTTCTGCAGCCTTAGTTCAAAACTCTCAGTATCCTTGGGAGACTTCTAAGTTTCCCCCCAATTATCTGTCTTCAGTCTTTCCCTCCTATAATCCATCCTCTCTGTGGCTTTCAAGGTCATCACTTTAAAATACAACCTGATCATTTCTTTCTTATTTTGTGCATTCTGATTCAAAACTCAAATTATTCTTAACACTGAGCCTCCATTAATGGGAAAATGTCTAGTAACTTTTCTAGCTCAGTCTCCTACATTTCCTTCATGCTTTGTGTCCACACCTACCATATCAAAGGATTTGCCCTTACCTAAGCATACTCTTTCCTGTGTCACTACAAATAATTGAAGGATTTTCCAAAAGACTGTGAACTCCAAAAGGGGATGGGTTACATCTCAGTCATTTTGCACATTCAAAGCCTGTGATGGCATTTTGCACTTAGTGGGGACTCAGTCAGTGTTTTATAAATGAATGAATTCAGGAACTAATTGGCGAAGACGAAATGAACGTGGACTGATACCTTACAGAAATATTTTTCAAGCATCGAACACTAAGAATGCAAAGTGCAATTTTTTCCTATGCTTGATACCGTTCTCATGCAAGCTGCGGTATCCATTAGAAATAGAACTATAAATATAGGTAGAACTCTGATTCACCTATCTATGTACTTTCCTGTCCTAAAATAAAGCAGAAAAAAAAAATGTGCACAGGAAGACATCAATACTGTTGTACTGAATTCCTAGTGCTAGACCAGCATTTACAGCTCTGTGTATTAGTTGTCCTAGATTATAAATCCTACTCTGGCTCTTAATTATTCAGATATCAAGGGATTCATTTAATACTGCTACTGCTGCATTATAGCATGCTAATCCAAGGCCAATTTAATATTTCTTCTATTTATTTTTGCATGTGTTCCATTTCTTAAGGGATTTTAAACATTTTAAATCTTTAGAAAGCTATATGTTTCCATACAGTTCTCTATGATGTCAAGGGTGTTTATGTTCTTGGGTTGTTACCTAACATTCCCAATTACTCTGTTACACAAGTCAGTGGGTATGTGTGCTGCATATTTGAGGGAACAAATCTTACACCATCTGGTTTGGGTACCAGGATATCTTAGTAGTGAGTTATACTTGCAAGATAATTTTGTAAAATGAGAGCTTCTAAGGCTATAACTAGTTTTATATTCCACAAATTTGATGCTAATTCCTAAGTTCTGGTCATATGTTTCAGGGCAATCATCTAAAAATGAAAGGTTTCACTTGGGGAATTTTTGCATTTGTGTTCTTATTCTCTCATTATTTCATAGTTGTATGTATTATTTCTCCAACTACAAAGTAAAATTTGATCTTCTGGGTTGTTTTTTTTTTTTCTCCCACTCTGCCAATACCTCCTAGAGTTAGATACAGAATTAGAAATTAATCACACAGTTTCTCAAGATATCCTTATGGACATTGAAGTATCTACTTTGGAAAATGGCTCAGTAGGCGGATTCATCACAGATGGAATGTTCCTAAGAGCTGACCGCTAATGGAGTAATATGTCATGCAGTATTTCTAATACAGTTCTCTTGTGGGATTCTGTCTCATATCCTCACCGTGAAATCCCTGAAGGACCCATATTCCATTCATTCAGTCATTCCTCAAGCATGCATGAGTATGTCCTATCTACTAATGATTATGCTAGGCTTTGAAAATGGGACATTGGACAAAACAATGACATCTTAATTATTTCTTTATTTTAGATTAGAGCTTTGAAAACTATTCTTAAAACCAATGGGAGACTTTCCAATAGCTTAAGATCGTGATAGCCCATAGCCCATCACATTTCAAAGAAGTTCATAGTTCTTTCTTCTTTCTTTTCCTTTTCTCCAAGGCTTCCCTCACTATAATGTAGAAGAAAGTCATTTTTTTTCTGCCCTAGTAACTTCTAGTAACAAAGATTCAGAGACCAAAAACTTGTAAGCCAAGCAAACAGGCAATTACCAAATATTTAATGAGCAACTATAATGTATGTTTCATTCATTTTGTATTCGAAGGTTGGGTGAGCACATACTATGTATCAGGCACCAATCCAGACACCGTACCACAGTTAGCTGGGGATAAACAAGTATAAAGTCAAGAAATCCTGTCCTCAAAACATGTTCAGCAAGTTTGAGTCTGTCCTTCCTCTCTACCAACTGGAGACAAACATGCTAAATGCTATCTAATCACTACCACATCCAAGTCCTCCAAAGGAGACTGGGTGTACTCTTCAGCCAGCTGCCCAGTTTGTCGATTTTAATAATCTTCGATTTAAAGAGAAAGAAAAAATACACGCAAAGCAAAATCCTCTTATCTATACACTGGCCTTTGGGCTGATATGTCAGCAGATTATTAATGCTGCCTCATTTAATGAGTATTAGCCTAATTACCTGGAATGGAGGGGCTGCATTTGGATAGTCCAGGAGCTGGAAGAACTTTTCCATCATAAAGAGGTGCCACCCCTTCCTGGGGATTATTGATTCTGCTTCTTCATCATCACAGGCATGCTATGCTGACTGAGCATGCCCCATTTAGGATATTTTCCATCAGCACATTGGGCTTGATCCTGCTTTAGACTTTTGGTTTTGTTTTTCTTTTTTTTTCTTTTTTTTTTTTTTTCTTTAAATTCCTCATGGCCTGAGGAACAGTGAGAGTAATTTTGGGGGTTTAAAAACACATAAAAGCTCAGTAAAATGTGGTGTGGTAACCAGGTTCCTCTGCTACCCTACAGCAAGATAACATTGCTTTTACAGATTATATAACAGTGCTTTTTTTGTGCCATTCTTCTGTTGAGGGAATGACAATGACTGTCCATCATTTACTAGCTCGTGTTCAGGTTTATCCTTTCTACATCTGTGGCCTTTGGATAACCTCAACCCCCTCTACCCATTCTGCTTATCTTTTGCCACACTGGCCACATACCCTCTACTTTGGAAATTCCACCTTCATTGTTTGTTTGTTTGTTTAAGTATAGGTAAAATTAGTTTCTATATTCCTTTTTCTCTTAACTCCATGTAGTTTGAATTCCTATAGCTCGCTACGGATGTTTCACACACACTTGATACTAAATTATGTACTGTCTTTGAACTAAGTATAGAGAATCCACCAGAGAAAAGTGAGTTGGACTTTCTCTTACTTTTACCTGAGTGAACTGAGTGACAATGTGCTTATACTTTAATCCAGTGATTCAGCCCTGATGTTTTTATACAAAGGAAATCAGTAGAAGAAGGTAAACGTACATGGATGTTCATGAAAGCTGGGGGTGAGTGCCGGGGCTTAATTTCCAACAGTAGGGGACTAGGCAATTAAATTATATATCAACTCCAGAGACTATTAAGTTGACATTAAAATTACAAAGTTTAGCAACATGGAAATTTTTAAAGCTTAACATTAAATAAAAGGAGAATAAGAAGTTTGGTTATTGTTTCTGTAGCTACATATTATATGTCTATATAGAGAGGAAAAATGGAAAGGAGCAAAAAAAAAAAAAAAGATTGAAAACAAATGCAAGTTCTTGGAAGGAAAGGGTTTTTATCTGTTTCATTGAAAGCATAGCCCAAACCCTAGAACAATGCCTGGTAAATAAGAAATCGTTAATAAATATTTGTTGAGGGGCGCCTGGGTGGCTCAGTGGGTTAAAGCCTCTGCCTTCGGCTCAGGTCATGATCCCAGGGTCCTGGGATCAAGCCCCACATGGGGCTCTCTGCTCAGCAGGGAGCCTGCTTCCTCCTCTCTCTCTCTCTCTCTCTGCCTGCCTCTCTGCCTACTTGTGGTCTCTGTCTGTCAAATAAATAAATAAAATCTTTAAAAATAAAAAAATAAATATTTGTTGAATGAATACATATATATTATGAGTGGTAGGACTGTAGAGGATTTGTCTTTTACTTTTTCTTTTTCTATTATAATACTCTCTTCAGGTTGGGGGGAGGGTGTATGTGTGGGGAAAACATAAGGTAAGATGTGTTTGTAATTAAAATGTATCCTTGATTCTTACATGGATCCTGCTGGGGTAAAGCCAGGGAATGAGGGAAAGAAAAGGCAAGTTACAGTGACTCATTACTTTTGTAGTTCTCATAGTAATCCACTCAGGAGGGTGTTATTATCATCCTTTTATCTGTGATGAGACTTAGGCTCAGAGAAGTAAATCACTTAAAACACTGAGGGTATATCAGAATCAAAGATCTTGTAAGGAATTGACAAAGTGAAATTTAAAAATGTAAAAGGCAGAGGTCATAGTGGGCACAGCACCCATATCAGGACTCTCTTTCTAGGCTTATTCAATGTGTAAAATAAAATAATTTAAATGGGGGGGGGGGACTTTGTAAAAGCAGCCCAGTCCCCTGAGCAGTATTTAGGTTAATATACCATCCCTCCGCTAATACTTGAGATTATGACTACCATAATTGATAGCAAATGCAGTGTCAAGGCACTGAATTGTGTTGTCTCAATTTAGGAAACTGCAATCTTCCGTGTATTTGAATGCTGATGGATTGTGCTAAGTGATTGGATTTAAAGTGAGCAGAGAAAGGTAATCAGCATTACAATTTCATGCGAGGATGGCCTTTTCATCCTTCTATGTGTGGAAGTAAATGACAGTAATGGGATCTCTTTATTATTTAGTTCATCTAAGTGTTCTCCTCTATCAGCTTCAGATCAAAGGAAGACAAAGGTTTAATCTGTGTGGAGGATGCTCAGTGGAATTCTTTACCAGCTTGAACTGCAACTGTTTTCATACAAGAGCTAAGGGTTACTTGGGTGTAAGAGAGAGAGAGAGAGACTGAGACAAGGGAGCAGGAGAGGGAGGAGGGTGGAGTAACTTTTTTTTAGTCTTTAAGGAATTTCTTAGACTTGCTTTTGTCCAAAGGCTGACTGTGGAAATACTGGTGGTGACAACCTTCTCAGGTCATTTCCTTGGAAGAACTCGAGAGAGTTTTGGATCCTTTTGCAATATTAGAGACTAAGGTTAAAAAAATAATGGGCACCACTATGGACTGCTTATTTGTGATTTTCCCAGATTGGTATTTTGAAAGTTAATCCCCAATGTAATAGTATTTGCAGGTGAAGATTTTGTGAGGTGATTGGGTCATGAGGGTGAAGCCCTCATGAATGGCATTATTGCCTTCATAAAAGAGACTTCAGAGGGATCCTTTCCCCTTGGGCCATGTGAGTACCCAGCTAGAGGACCGTTGTCTATGAACCAGGAAAATCTGTGTCTGTTTGATACCTAGAGCATCTTTAGTGACTAGAACTGCTTGGTACATATCTTAGGCACTCAAAATATTTTTGTTGAATGATCTGAAAACAGCAATTTTATATTCTAATGGGGGAATACCAAAGAACCAGAAAAGGAAAAATTCATCAAGTTCTTGTAAGTTCATGGCTTCTTCAGGATAGTTGAATAGCCGAGGATGAATTCATGAAGTTTCTATTAACTTTAACTATTTTTGAATAAAAATCTAAATAAACAGAATAGCAGGTGTTCCTCACTATAAAGTGGATTAAATGAAACCCTGTTTAACCAGTCTAAGTCAGTATAATAAAATTCAGATTCTCCTGAAGGCTGTTCATGTGAATTTTGTTCCCCTGCAGAGGGTTGCTTGTGATCTTGATATCACAATACTTTTAGTTGTAACCATTCCTTTGTCCCCTCTTTTGTGTCATGCCATGAGCTATTCCTCTGGGCCACTGCGTGTGTCCATGTCTGTACCAGCTCATCCTGCCACATGCCTGACCTTACTCCATCATTTGCTGTCTTCATATAGTGGGACCAATTTTAAGGGATTTGTATAAAATAATACAGACATTACATAAGTGCCTGAGTGCCACTCATGAAATAAAGCTCTAGGTAACATTGTTCTTGCTGCTTTGATTGTCTACTTCTAGATGCTTAACTGTACACTAGAAAGGAGAGGTTGATAGATTTGAGTTACGAAGAGGTGAGGCATTACTGTCATGTATTTGGGTCACGTGGTACTTTGGCTCCTCAAATCTCCCTTCTCATGTGGATCGCTGCCTCCTCCACCTGTGCATTGGCCAACTCTATCCAAGTACAGCTGAGCACAGAGTGCCTCACGAAAATGCGTGAGAAGGTGGAAGGACACCAATTAAGATCCTGTGTTTGGAAAAACTCTGTTCTTAAAATGTGCCCATTAACAAGAGCTCCATAATAGCCCCTCAGGACAAAGTTCCATCTGAAGATACATTCCTGTTGAAACAGAACAGGGTGAAACATTTTTAAAAAGAAAGAAAGAGGGGAGAAAAGCAGTGCACTCTAATGGTTTTAAGAATACTGCACCAGCCTATGATAAATCTTGAATAATTCACCTGACCTAGATTGAAATAGCACAGGTAATTCATGCAGCAACAGACATTTGGTTACTTAACAAATGTTCTTAATGGGGCAACTAATACATTTATTTATAGTTTCAATTGTGTGTTGTGTTCAGAGGCTCAGTTCCACTCTATACTTTTGGGAAGTACTAGCCACGTAAGCATATGGAGGGGGCCAAGTTGTTTGTTTGTTTTTACTGGTCTCTGATATAAACTGTCAAAAGTCACAGCCCTGACCATTATCCTTTCTGCATCTCAGCTTCCTCATCAGTAAAATAATGCCTCAAATCTCCAAGTAAAAATTCCACAGCACATTGCCGCTGATTGAAGGACTGAAGAGGAGTTCTGGTTCTAGCCAGTAGAGGGCAGTGTTACCTAGACAAGCTCTTAGCTTGCCTGCCGGACAGATGGAGCCATGGAAGCAGGATTCAGAATAGAGAAGGGGTAGCTACCTATCTCTCAGTCTTGACTCACCAGACCACAAATGCTTCTCCACAAAATAGCAATTTCAAGCAAGTGTAGAAATGCACTCCTCCTCAATCATTTGCCACTATTCCCAAAATGGACACATTACTCATTTCTACTGGAATATGAACAGGAATTTAAACTCCTGCAATCTGTGTTGTTTTCTGAAATTTAAAGTTTGTTCTATGAATACATTCATTTATATAAAATACAGCAGCTTGTCTATACATATTGAGCATTTAAAAATTACAGTTGAAAGTAGCAGATTTTTCTCCTGCAAAAATATTTAAGAAGTATTTATAAGGTTTGATTATGTTTAATATCATGCTGAGAGGAAAATTTAATTGACTTTTTAATATACAAATAACAAAAATCCTTGGCTTGCAGCACCTAGATAACTTCAAAGTTCTATGTGTCTAATCCATAGTCACAATACTGGATGAAAATCTGAATCTTGATCAGTGCGCAAAGTTTAGAGAATGCCTTCTCATTAGAGTGGTCCTCATGTGGGACACAAAAGCTGTCTAAGAGTGCAGTCTCTAACAGCCAGACCTGGCCGGTGGGCTAAGATGGATGTACATCAAATAAAACAGTAGTAGGACTCGATAGTTTAAGATAAAACAACACAATTAGATAGTTTTAGATGACATCTGTTCAATACGAATCATAACTCAGGAAGAGGTATAACAGTGTTGAAAATAGACAAAACAGAGAAATTAAGACATCAGTAAGAAAAAATGGATGTCTTCATCAAGGGGGTACCATTTAACAACAACAACAAAGAAAAATTAAGCAATGCATGCAAAAATACGTTGAAAAGTCAAAGGCATGATGCACATGTAAAATACTCCTGTTACCATTATTACAATGTTGGGGTCCACAGTCACCCTGAAACCCTATCCTTGGTGACCTTAGAAAGGTACTTTGGGGGGCTCCTGGGTGGCTCAGTTGGTTAAGTGACTACCTTTGGCTCAGGTCATGATCCTGGAGTCTCAGGATGGAGTCCTGCATTGGGCTACCGGCCCGGCAATGAATCTGCTTCTCCCTCTGACCCCACCCCCCTTCTCATTCTCTCTCTCTCTCTCATAATCTCTTTCTCTCTAATAAGTAAATAACAAAATCTTTAAAAATAAAAAGGGAAAAGTACTTTGGTACAGCCTGACAACTTCTGCTTCTTCTTTGATCTTCATTACTGACAGAGGACCTACTGACTTTTTTTTTTCCTTTCAGGATATATGCCTAAGCCTAAAAGGAAGGCATTAATTCAAGAATGATGTAATCCTGCCTGAGCCACAGCACTGTGCCTGGTTCAAGCTGCAGCCTAGAGAGCAACCACTGCTCTTTCTGCGCGGTGCCCCACCCATGCTATTCCTGGCTGTGAGACTGCTCCCTCTTAGGGGCAGTTAACATTTTCTCAGATCGGGAGAAAGTCTGGCTACTTGAGAGAAAATACAATCGTGCTCTCCCCTCCCCACTATCTTTTGCCCGTAGCAACTCTAAGTGCAATAAAATGTGAGAGTGGGAAAGAATTGCTATGGCAACAAAGTGTACTCTAATAATGAAGATGGTACCTAACTAGCGGGAGCAGCTAGCACTTTGAGGGAGAGGGAGAGGCAGTGCACTGCGAGGAAGGGGGAAGGAAAAACACAGAACTGTAAAGTTTCCATTCTTTAGCCTACTTTTTGTGGCTCACATAGGAAAGCTGGATTTCTGTTTTGGCCAACTTCCTCCTAGGGATATTTGGTAGCTTCCTAAAAGCAGGCAGAAGAAGAGAGGAGCCCATTGGATCTAGAAATGTGGGACAATGTGCAGTTGTCCGGGTGATCTATAGAGGTCCACGGATCTAGACCCGTGGCTTCACAGCCCAGCTTCCAGGTTCACAGGGCTTGGTCCCACTTCTTTGACACTGTAATTCTCTTTGCCACTGCCATCTGGATAAGGGCTGGGAAATAATACGTACCAAACAATACGTACCCATCCTGCCTAGCAGGAAAATGAGTAAAAGAAACTTCATTTAAAATGGAGTCCGGGTGGAAGGATGGAGGGGAGACCACAGGCGCCCTCACGGCAGCCTACATAAGCCACGGGGAGATGGAAGATTCTCCCCGCCCCAGCAACAGTGCCCGGACCACCGCCTGCAGCCAATAAGCAACAGCCATGACCTCAAAATCTTGTTCTTCGCTGAACTTTTGCTCAAAACAACCTTCCGCACCTTACCCCTAAAACCTAATGAAAGCTTATCTTCCCTTTGTCTTGGTGAACTTGCCTATGGTTCTTCCATCCTTTGTTTGTCCTGAATTGTTATTCTGGAATAAACTCAGTTTTTCTGATAAAAATAACTGGCTATTTTACTTTTAAGGTTAACACTAGAATGAATGTATAAGTCAAGGGCTCTTAAGGAAAATAAAGAGGGGCCAGAGAGATTCAGACACTGGTTTGAAGTAGTCTGAATTTATTCCACCTAATTCTTTCAAAAAAATTTAAATTAAGGGACTCAGAATTGGCTAGGTTATGCTGCAAAATAAATTAACTCCAACATTTTAGTGGTATAAGCAGCAAGGGCTAATTTCTCATGCACACTATCTGTCAATCACACCTAGAAAGGAAGCTCAGCTCATTTTCTGGGAGTTAAGATGGATTTTGGAAGTTGTTGGGGGCACAGGGAAGAAGAGTATGTGAGGGTCTTGTGTCCTAATGAAATGCCCTGATCTAAAAGTGACACATGCCAGTCATGCTTATAACTCACTGGCCAGAACAACCCTATCCAATTTCAAGAAGAGAGCCAGGAGTGACACTCTTCCCATGGGTCTGGAAAAAGAAAAGTAATCACTAACATTACAAAAATTACAAACATTACAAAATTACAAACATTACAAAAGTGATCACAAACATCCCATAGGTTTGAGCCTACCATAGGGTAAGGAATTTTTACAGAGGATGTGCATAACAAAGCTCTTACTTGGTATACATGTTAATATTCTTTGGGAATGTGTAGGCCATTGTCTTATATACAAACTGTCTTATTCCCTACAAGAATGTGTCTGTTTGAGGACCCAGAAGCATTGGGAGAAGGGCAGCTTGATCATTTGGACTCACATTCAGAACTGAGGGGCTGGCTGACTGTTTCCCGGCAAGAGTCTGGTGGCCAAGTTTTACAAGGGGGTAAGTTGAAGCTTTGTCACTGAAGGTGAGAAGATGGAGCTAAGGGTAAGTTTTCCCAAAATCACAAAGCTGCCAGAGCCTCATGATGGCTATTCTTGATCCCTCTCAGATCTTAGTTCGAGGTATTTCCCGTCTTAAAAAAAAAAAAAAAACAGGAAACAAACTAAAACAAAGCCTGTTTTCCTCCTTTCTTTTTAGATTCTCCAAGCTCAGTCCAAGCCCCACTTCTGTGCCTCCATTCCTTGAACCACCATTGCACTTAAAATCAGCATGTGTTTCTTTAAACATTTAATGGTTCTGTAACATTCCACTTTTGCTCCCCATGCAATATAAACACTGTGATGATAGCAATCTTACCTTTTCCTTTTTGAAATCTCTTTTTAGCACTTAGCACAGTGCTGGTACAAAGTTGGCAGACAGTACATATTTATTGATTATGCCAGTAATTGGAAAAGGAAGAATTTTTATCGAGAACAATGGACTAGGCTAATGCAAATATACTTTGCGTAACTATGTTGTCACTGAAAGCTTTATTTTAAAAGACAGCTCTCTCATGTGGAGTGGACTGCCCGTTCAGTTCCTCTAAGCTCCTGCCAGTGAGGCAGGAGAAAGGCGTCAAGAGAGAAAGTGAGTAGCGAGTGATGACAACAATATGGTGTAGAAATAAAAACTGATTTCGAACCTGGAGCTTGGATTCTATTATGGGCTCCGCCGCTCACTAGCGATGTAAAGCTGGGCACAACCGTGTTCAAAGACACCTGAGATGGCCTTGCCTACTGCTCAGAATGCAGTGAGAATTGAGCAAAATCGTGTCAGTAAAAGGAGTCTGGAAACTTTTAAAATGCTTTACAAGTGTAATTTTAAAGCGGGGTCGTTAAGAAGGACCCAACTTGTATCGAATGTCTTTTGTGCTGCCAGAGACATTTTCGGAAGGGCAGGAGATATGTGATCAACCCCTGACAACACATGTTCTGAGCTCTTTGAAAGCCTCGTATCTCATCAGTACAGGGTCCTGTTGCTAATTGCAGGGGGTTTCTCCCTGGGCGTCAAGTTCGGCTTGTCAAGTGTTGTATTTATAACTTTCTGAAGCCTCAGTCCCTCTCGGAATCCCAGGGAAGAAGAGTGTGATCTGATTGTGACTGTAGACTGCAGGTTGTTATTGCCAGGCTGGTGGTGATTTCTAACAAAAGCAAAACAGCAGGTATCCCTGAGAGGAGAGCACTAAAGCTTTCCACATCTCGAAGAGGACCTGCTTCCCCTCCCTTCTCCTTTTCTTCCCTTCCTCTCTTCTGAAGAGCACAAGACGCTGGCTGGAGCCTGAGCAAATCTGCTCACCTCCAAGAGCAGGTCCTGGCAATGCTGGGGAGGTAGGCTACCAGGGGCTCAGGCAGTGGAGAGAGAATTACTAATGGTGGGAGAAGTTCAGGTGGGGTTCAGGACATGTGGATCAGAAATAATGAGAACCCTTTAGGAATGGCGGGGATTCTGTCCAGGAACCATGTTACCATGGGAGCCCAGCAGCACAGGCCCAGGAGAAGCTGTTACTGTGGGAAACAAAGCAGACCCAACACCAGCGTGATGACAGGAGGCCTGGGTTTGAGTTTAGGTCCCAACTTCATTAGCTCTCCCCTTCGCTTCTCTGAACATTAGCTTTCTCATCTGAAAAATGGCACAACAGCAAGAAGGAAATCTACTTCAAAGCTTTGGTGTAAGAATTAAATGAGAATGCTTATGAAAGGAACTTTCGTCTAATAAAAGTAATCAGTAGATCTAAAATAGGATAATTATCGGGTGCCCGGTGGTTCAATTGGTTAAGCAACTGCCTTCGCTCAGGTCATGATCCTGGAGTCCCAGGATCGAGTCCCACATCGGGCTCCCAGCTTCAAGGGGAGTCTGCTTTTCCCTCTGAACTTCTCCCCTCTCATGCTTTCTCTCACTGTCTTTCTCTCAAATAAATAAATAAAATCTTAAAAAAAAAATAGGATGATTATCCTAGATAATCAAATAGGCCCTATGTATCCAAAGGGCCCTTAAAAGTGGGGAAGAGAAGAAATGCAATGACAGAAGCAGACCAGGAGGGGCACAATGGGAAAACCCAATCAGACGTTGCTGGTTTTGAAGATGGAGAAGGGGGGAGGAAGAGCTGCGGAATGTGGGCAGCCCTAGAAAGGCAAGAAAATTACCCCCCCCCCCCACAGCCTGTAGAAAGAATACAGCTCAGCCCACACTCTGCTTTTAGTCCAGTAAGACCGGTCCCTGTCAGATCTGTAACCTATAAAGCTATGAGGAGATAAAGCTGCACTATTTTAGACTAGAAGTGTGCTGTAATGTAGACAGCAGCAATAGAAAACGAATATTCAAGATATTTAATGCTATGGAAGGTCTTCTGAATGTTATCGAGAGTTTGCACATCAGAAAGTTGTGTCTAAGTGAAACTAAGAATTCAGAGAGTTAATATAAACTGTAAAACAGACACAGAGTTGCCGCTTTCAACATCTCCACCACAGTTTAAAGACACAAGATTAAATCTGAGAGAATCACAGAAGTTCACTCTCTTCACGGAGGCTCAGGTAGTCTTTTCAGAACATGGATCTGACCTTGACAAGCCCTCGCTTAAAATCCTTTGTGGACGCCGCATCACCAAAACAATACATTTAAATTTTTATTTCTGTGAGTTTTTTTCTCGTTTCTCCAGCTTCATCTCCTTTAACTATTTTCACATGCAGACTACAATCTCACGATAGCAAATACATTCCTGTTATTGAAAGTGCTGGGCTTTCTATGTCTCTGCATAGATTACATTTCCACTTAAAGTGTTCTTCATTTCCTTCCATTTGCAAACCCTGATTTGTCTTTTACTTGAAATAATACTCCTTGAGGAAAACATCCCTTTCAGGCCTTTTCTCTAACTAAGAAGATGGACATCTGTTAACTTTTTGGCTGGTCAACATCCAACATCCTAACTTTCCATTAGCACCTTCCTCTCCTTTTAGGAAACTCACCATTGTGCATAGTATATGGGGGAGAGGAATCCCCATGCTTGCTTCTTACTGTCCCTTCCCACTCTTAAATCCTGAAGTTAGCGGGCCAAGCTCTCCTTGCCCCACCCCCTCTAGTCCAAGGACAAGTATGTGATCAAGACTTATCAAGCTCCCAGTATCCTGGTTCCTAGCACGCTGAATTTTGAATGAGTGAAGCAAAGAAGCGCACAGATCAGATCGACTGTAAGGAGTACAGTGGCCAACAGACTAGATATTCTTCTGCAGCATCATCTTTGCATGCTTGATTCCTGCCCCATTTTCAAGCTTTGCTCTCCAGCCCTCTACCTTGTCTTACTATCTTTCCAGTGTTTCCCTCTACAGCAAGCCATCGTCCATTTCTGTTCCTACAGCAAGAGTCCTTTCTGATAAATGCTCCTCCCTCTGGGCTCCCATAGCACACTGTTTATGAACAAATTATACTTGTTACTTGTATTATTATACTTGATTCGGTTGTTCATCATTATGATAGGTTGGAAATAACTCTGACCATCTCATAGCCCAAAACTGGATACAAAAAATTTGTGCTTTACGTGATCAATCCAGTTAGGTGTCTTTCATAGGAAATGAATTCTGGAATTTTTAAATATTTAAAGGGGCATCTTGCAGAGAAAAATCACATTTGCTTAAGCAGATGTAGTGTGATAAAGCCCAGAAAGGAGGCATGATATGATCTTTGAGGTCAGTCAAGGATGGAGGAATGACAGAATAGGAAGACAGGGAATTGTGAGGCTAAAGGTTGAAGCATAAGATATCGAGCTTAGATTTTATATTCATGTGTAATTGCGAAGAAGAACCTATGACATTTACTGTGGTGAGTAATAGAGTCATATTAAGGGCCCCTAAGCCCTGAGGAGATTATGGGACAAAGTCTGATGCTTAAAAAAAATATGAAGTTGTTGGGCTGCCTGAGTGGGTCAATCAGTTAAGCGTCTGCCTTCAGTTCTGGTCATGATGCTAGGGTTCTAGAATTGAGCCCTGCATCAGGTTCCCTGGTCAGCGGGGCATCTGCTTCTTGCTCTTCCTCCTCTGCTCATGCTCTCTCTCTCTCTCTCTCTCAAATAAATAAAATATTTAAAAATGTTTTTAAAAATTAAAAATTTTGGTTATAAAATAAAGAAAATCAAAAGTCTGAGTTTTCCTGTGATAATGTCTTTTGAAATCTGAAAAGTCAGTATTTTGAAAAAAAAAATCTATTTTTTGTTATTTTTTTGGTACTTCTGAACTGTTGATTCCCCATCACTGTCTCAGTCGGCCTATCCCTGATCTCATACTGCATATGCTGCACATTCAATGGATAATAAAAACCAAGATGGATTTGACCATCTACTGGTGAAATAAAGGAAGCTGTTTACATAATATGTCAAGTTCTAGTTGCTGTTGCTACTTTTGTCAAGGAAGGTATGGGGTTGGAGACTAAGGGATGGAATTTTCAAAACACCAACCATGAACAACCTAAGCTCATTTTCTCATCCTACAGCTCAATGGCTGTCTCTAATTCAGTCAGAGCTCAAGAAAGATAGATCATGGAGAAGGTAAGTCTCTGCAGCTGTTTAATAAAGAAAAGTTGGAGTTTTCATGGTGCACGTAGCAATATTCTTTCCAAATGATATTTCTGGAAAGCATTTTTCTGTACATTGAGAACAAAAGCACTTGGACTGGACGGTGAAAGCAGAAGGCGCGTTTCGCCTCAAGTGTTAAAACACTTGAATCAGGGCATGTCCTATGGAGTTGTTGTGTCATATCAAATGCTTTTGGAGACTCTCTTGAAGAGTCCCATTCACTGGCCAGTTCATTAGACAGGTATCTTATTTTTACTTCATTTCTTACAAAAATTTTTAAAGGTTTTATTTATTTGATGGAAAGAGAGAGAGAGAGAGATGGAAAGAGGGTACAAGCAGGCAGAGCAGCAGGCAGAGGGAAAGTGGGAAGCAGAGTCCCCTGCTGAGCAGGGAGCCCGAGGATGCCGGACCCCAGAACCCCTGGATCATGACCTGAGCTGAAGGCAGCCGCTTACCTAACTCAGCCACCCAGGCATCCCTCCTTATACCTTTTCATGGAGAAAATGCCCCTATTTTGTAGAAGCAAAACTTAGAAGGTTTATCTATTTATCTGTTACATGGCCATTGAGTCCCCGAAGCCTCCTGACGTTAGCCTATGTACTCTGTCAAGACAGGAAGACATAGGTAACACTAAAATTGACCGTAAAGAAAGTACCCACATGATAGGATTTTCCTTTCTCCCTCTGAAATCATTGCTAAGATCGGTTAGTGATGGAGAAGCACGACTAAGGTTCATGAGGTGTGTGTGCACGCTTACTCGGTCAGCGGGAGGACACCTGTAAGAGCCCGTCTGTGTGCAGATTCTAGTTGAGCAGCCACAGAAGGACTTTACCTTTCCCTAAATGCAACTCAGCTGTCACACCAAGTGCAAAGCAGGGTATTATTCTTGCTCATACCAACTACACACCTACGTCTGATTTTTGTCGTCTTTTCAGGTGTCCTGTCGATACTATGCATCTCCACCTATGGAGCTTAAATGTACTAGATGTTCTGTTTGCCTGCCTCCACAAGTCACCTCCCAAATTTTTAGATTTACTGGATTTTCCTGCAGCTATGTGAAAATAACAGTTTCATTACGCAATGATTGAGCTTTTCGTCCTCACCTAGTCAGGGACTAATTCCTTAATAAGCTATGCCTGCAGTAGTTTCTAAAGCAAGAATGCCAGGAACATTTGTGATCAAATGGAGCCCTTACCAGTCATTAGTTGCTGTTAAGCCACAATTACATCAGTTTTCTACATGCTATAAAGTCATTTTGGCATAACTGATGCTCAGGGAAATTTTGCACAATCTCTTGCTTTTTCATTTTTTTCAAAGTAAAAACTGATCCTGTGTGTGTGTGCTGGTGGCCTTTGTTTTCCCTACTATTTAATATATACATATATTTTAAAGAAGACCTCAGTGTTATGGCTTACAAATATTTCTAGCTTTAATATGTAGTCACTCCATTTGTACTGATATATAGATATCTGGATGGAGATAGATTTCTGGAGATAGATATCTAGTTTATTAGTAGTGTATATATAGAATATAAAAATGAAGGCTAATTAATTGAAATCATATACATAAAGGCAATATCCACTTACCAAATGCTTGACATTTTAGAAACTCATACAGGCTGCAGATATGAGCCCCTCTTTAAACCTATGGAAATTATTTGGATGGTATACCAGTTGTTACTAAATGTTAAGATGTGAAGATTTGTGAAGTTCCTAGGAAGAGTTTAATACTCTAAATTTCTGGTTGTGCCAAGAGAAAAAGTGAAAGATTTTGTGCTATTGAGAAAGAAATGATAAGGTGTTGAAGTAACATTTTTCCCACCATTTTATCCTGTATAAAATGTTTAGGTTCTGAAAACCCTTCTTTTTCTTTTCTTTTTTTTTTTAAGATTTTATTTATTTATTTGACAGACATCACAGGTAGGCAGGGAGGCAGGCAGAGAGAGAGGAGGAAGCAGGCTCCCCGCCGAGCAGAGAGCCCGATGTGGGGCTCGATCCCAGGACACTGAGTCGAAGGCAGAGGCTTTAACCCACTGAGCCACCCAGGTGCCCCCTGAAAACCCTTCTATGTGTTAGGTATGTGGTAGCAATAGGGCAGCTTCACATCTGGGTTAGCTCGCAGCAGCCCCAGCTGAGGATCCTGCCCCTATGTAAAGAGAGCAATTCTTCACTTCCAGAAGGATCACGGTTTGAATGATACGTGATATTAACTTTCTATAGGTTAATGAAATTATTTGAACATTTTATAAAATTGGTGTCCTTGGTTATACTATAGGGAAAATATCCACTCTAAGCTCTGTCAGCAAGAATTTATGATGCATCTACCATCCTGGGCACACAGGAAATACTGTGGAATACACAACAGGATTCTGCCTCACAAGGAATTTGCAACCTTTGTGTTCCTAGTATAAAATAACACATTTAACAGTTCTCTGCGAAAGAAGTACATGTACTAATGATATTCAGCAATATAATATGCTAACTGAGATGCCACAACTTTCCTGCTTTATAACCTTGAACAATTTACTTAGCATTGTTAAACCTATAAAGTGCAGGCAAATGTAAGATCCTCTTCATTGTTTGCATATAAAACCCAATGCTCACTGCAGTACATGCCCTCCTTAATACCCATCACCGGGCTCACAAATGCCCCCACCTCCCCTCCCCTCTAAAACCCTCAGTTTGATTCCCAGAGTCCATAGTTGCTCATGGTCATCTCCCTCTTTAATTTCCCCCCTTCATTTTTCCCTTCCTTTTGTAGGATCCTCTTTACACAACTACAGTGAAGAGTCAATGAAATACAGTCTGTAAAGTGCTGAGCACAATTATGGTCATACAGTCAAGCTCAGAAGATGTTGACCAAAAATAAACAGATGGATGAATCAAGTAATCGTTACCAAATGAATTAATATGTGTGTAGAAAGGAATGAGGGAACAAGCATCCATTCAACACCTGTGTGCGAGCAGTTTTATACTCCATCATCTTCTCCCTCTTGTCTCGTTCTCCCCACCTCACCCCCACCCATCTCTCTCACTCTCTCTTTCTCTCTCCTTCACTCTGCCATTTACCTGCTCTGTGACCTGGGGTAGACCATTTGGCCTATTTGTGCCCATTTCCTCAGCTCTACAATCGGAAAAAAATAGTAGAATTGCTATGAGGATTTAATACATATAAAACACTGGTGCACAGTAAATACTCATTAAACTTTTGTTTATGCCATTTTAGCTAGCTGTTATTTTCTGGAAGGCATATAGCATGATAATGGGTACAAATATAAACAGTGCTCTGAGAAAAATGGGTAGATCATACTGTATCTTTCCATTACGAAGGGTTCTAAGAAGGAATGGTTTGCCTCAGTGAAACCTAGATGCCTTCCTGAGATTTGGTCCTGCCCTCTTTCTTTCACTCAGCATGATTATTCACCATATGACTATTTGGTGATTATCTACCCCATGATTATTTGCCACACTGATGACAGCAAAAGTGTACACACACACAAAAAAAGCCCATATGGTGGTTTAGCCAGATTTACTTATTAAACTGCAGACAACTTAAGAAGTTCCTTCAAGGCCAAAACGAAATGTTTATAATTCAGAATGTTTCTTCAAAAATATTCATGAAAATATTCATGTAAGCAGTGCTTCAGTAACTGAATGTTCCTTATAATAATCACCTATTCTTCCTAACATGCTTTAAAAGGAAAATTGATGCTATTATTCTAGTTCAAAAGATAATGAGACAGAGGGAGGTGAATTGCCTGGACTAAGGTCATACATTAAATCAATAGCAGAGACAGACACAGAATGAAAAGTAAAAGTAAACAATTTTTTCCTCCAACAATAGGGGTACTTCAGTTCAAAGACCTTTCATTGTCTTGACTTTAAGTTTTGGTACATTGAATTGCTTTTGAAAGCAACATGCTTTATACTATTCTACCTACTTGAATGAGTTTTTCAAAACCGCAAATTTCTACTCATTTGTGATTAAATTTCAAAGACATGTCAGCATATTTATTAAAGGTATGCTCTGAGTCTCATCAGCGTGCTATGGCCTAGAATGGGGGGTTGAATCTGGACCTTCTCCACGTTACCTGAGCAGCCAATCTCACTCCACAGTAAGGGCTTCTGACACCAATACCCGACTTCTCCAATTAGCCTGGTGGTATGTGGCACTGCCTTGTAGGTCCTGCCACATATCCCTGTTATTTGGGAAAACAGCTTATTACATTGAATTATTATTTTCACCAATAATAAAAATGACACCGCCTCCTACAGTTATAGCTGAGCATCTCAGGTCCATGTGGGAACTGGGGAACATCAAGTAAAATAAACTATTCTAGTTATCTCAGGAGGAAGTCGAAACTGAAAAGCAGAGATGAGACCTAAAAAAATTTGGAAGATTTCTTTAGCTTTGACTTTATGGATTTTGCTCTATTTTGGTTTTGTCTTTTAGCTATTTCGCCATAGTGATTAACACTGAGATGTGGGACACCTCTTCTTTTCTCTAACAGCAACAAAAGGGATTTGAGAGCAGGAGAGCTGGGAAGCCACCTTTCTTTCCAAAGCCAAGAGTCATCCAAAGGGCGCTAATGCAGAGCAGACTGAGTCCCTGGGATCTTTTAACAGAATGTATCTTTTAAAGTAGACATGAAGACCCCACTCTAGTTTGAAGTGTGGCCTTGGAGGTTTGAATGGACAAGCTACATTTCCAACTGTTATACTGAAGTAAATCATCCCTGCTTTTAGGAAACCGCAAAGGACTCACAAGAACCGTGCCCAGCACCAGTGTGGCCCCACTGCCTACAGGACGTGGTCCCAGGCCATCTGTCCAACTGTGCTTCCTATTGTTTCCTCTCCCACTCACAATACTTTATGTCAGCTAAACCATTTGTAGGCCCTTGCACAAACCCAAAGCACTCCTACCTTATGCAACTCTTTCCCCTCCAACCTGTTTTACTCTTCTCCTTACATTCATTCCTCATTTCAGGCCATGAAAATTCCATTTACCAACACTGCTAATTGCTCAAACTAAAAATTTCTAACCACTCTTGAATCCTTTTCCATACCTACCTGTTGGATTCATCAACAAATCCAGATTCTGAAAACTCCTCACCCCTCCCATCACTACAAAGGTGATGCAAGCAACCAGCTCTCTTGCCTAGATTACCGTAAAAACTGTCTCACCATGCCCTCCTGCTGCTACTTTCAATAAAGCACCCAGTGATTCTGTTACAGTATAAAGGTCTGGTCACTTCTCTCCTCAGAACTTTCTCTACTTTTTGTGCCAGTCAGCTCAAGGCCAATGTTCCAACAGTGACCTCTAAGACCTCCTCAGATCTGGGTCTACCTTAACTCTTGGCCTCATTTCCTACTGCTCTTCTCTTGCTCATTCCGTTCCAGTCAGAATGGCTTCCTTACTTTTCCTTGTCCAAACCAATCACACGCTCTGCTCAGATCCTTTATATTTCTTCTGCATAAAATTCTCTCCTACTAGTTATGCAAATGTGGTTTTCCCTTACCTTCTTCAAGTATCTGCTTAACTACCATATTCTCTGTGAAATCTATCTGCATGGAGTTTTTCCCTGCACAGTGCCCATCCTTATCTAACATATTGTATATTTTATTTATGTTGTTTTCTTATTGTTTCCTAGCATTAGAAAGAAGTCCTTACCAGCAAGGAGTTTTATCTATTTTGTTTATTGTTGTGTCTCTCAGCCCTAGAAGAGAACCAGGCCATACCACAGATTCTCAATAGATATTTTTAGAACAGGTGAAGAAGTAAAATGACCTCTATATTGCTGAAAGACTTCATCAGCATTTCAAAAATAATTGAGTTATTTCTCCCTTGAAGGACCATATTTTCTACAGGATCTGGAAGTGTACAACTCCTGAGTTCCAAATAGTAACGATGATGAAATCTTCTTTTCAAAGAAATGTCACTGTTGCTGTTAGGTCCTGGTTACAATTTCCCAACTCCCTGTGGGCTCAGTTAATCTGAGGCCCCTTTGAGAAAAATGTCAATTACCTCTTGGTTTCTGCTTTCTCTAGCACCATGACACCCTCCCATGATTAATTCTCACTATATTTTCCATAGCGTCAACTTCAGAGCCAGCACTCATTCTCTTCAAACAAATTACTAAAGGCAACATGATAACCTGGCAGAACTGTCTTAACTTCACTTGTCTTTCCCCCTTTGAAGTTAAATCCCCTCTGCTCTTATCAGATTATCTGAGTAGATTGTATCTGATGTATTATTGGTTTTGTTGTTCTATTTTAGTATGAACATTTTAGTCTATTCTAATGAGAGGTGAAATAAATTTGCTAATGACATGAATAATTATAAGTGTAAACATGAGCTGGGTATGAGACTACTGGGAGAATGCCTCAGTAACGAGACAAACCCCGTGGAAGCCAACAAAGAGAAAAAGCGACAACTGTAATCAAAGTCTTTCTCCCCTTCTGGCAATTTATACTGCAGATAGGCTGGTGATGCTAAGTACACAAGCTAATAGGAAGGAGGGGGAGACTACAGACCCAGTTTTCACTTTACAAAGTTGGTAGACTGTTGATGAAGGGTGGGTGTGAGCAACACTGGACTCTGAATTGTGCAGTGAGGAGAAGAATGGCTTGATTTAATTCTAATTGCCTAGTATGTATTATGGTTTTGCTTATTAAGAGGACTGTGTTAGGCATTTCCCAGGAAACAGCAAAGAATCAGCATCATCCCTGTTTCAAACAATTTTACACTTAATAAAGGAGAGAAGAATATAAATGACTGCATTGCAAAGGTACAGTCACAATTGACACAAAGATATAGGTACAAATAGTCTCAAAGATAAAGGCACAAGATGGCCTTCAAGTACATTTCATGAAGAGGGCATAACTGATTCATCTGGGTTCACTGAGGAGAGGAAGATGGGAAATACATGTGGATGCGTGTAAATGCTGGAAAGAGTCTGTGCCTCTGTGGATAGAATCTGGGATGAGTTTTGAAATATGAGTGTGATTTTAATAGTCAGGTTCAGGAAAAACATGAAGGACATGGATGTAAAGTTGGAAAAATTCAGAATACAGTAAGTAATCCATTGGAATGAAGCACAGAGACATGATGATAAATAGGGCTGAAAGAGGACTGGAGACAATAAAATCCTGCAATATCAGCCCTAAGTTTCTACTCTGTGGGAAGTGGGGAGCCACTGAAGACTTTGGAATGTAAGGGAGACATCATAAGAGCTCGTGAAATGATAAGGTCCTTTGAAGAGTTCCCAAGGGAAATGTGAAAATGCTACTCTCCTCTCTCTCTTTTTTCCTTCTTAGTTTTTCTTGGTCATGTGCTTTCAAGTAATTTAGAGATTGCTGTTGAGAGTTTGATCAATGTAAATTCTGGATTAGAGAAAATCCTCACAGCAATTCTATTATTTTTCCCTATTGTAGAGGTGAGGAAACTGAGGTACAGGAATTAATTACCCCCCCCCAAACATAGGTAATAAATGGAGGAGGTAGGAGATGTAGAGGGAAAGAGAGAAAGAGAACCAAACATGCATTGTTGAATCACAACAGACGCACACCATTAGACAGTTGCTTAATATATGATAACTTGGAGGAAATTCAAAGCATTAGAATTGTAATGGGGATTAAGTTGAGCTAATAGTTACAATTTTTAAATATATGGCTGAACACTTCAGTAGTTTTAAATATTTCTCAATTGCCTTATTATATTTATTGAACAGTTCTAATCAAAAAAGATGACACAGAAATATCTCATGGATTCAGCTTTCAAGTCTGTGGTTCTTACTCAAGAACAAACAGAGATATCTGAAGTATAAACAAAGAGAACAGCTTCTTACTTTAATTGTAGGCAAATAATTATCCTTAATATTTAGTGAACATTAAGTAGGTTTGGTTTTTGGAAAATAAGTAGAAGAGTAATTCTGCAACCTTTTTTAAAAAGGAAACATTCTCATTAATGCACCTAAGGTATTCTTGTGTGCTCCATTTCACAGCTGTTCTGCTGTATTCTCACATGGTGCATGTGAAGAAGTCAGTTATAAAAAATGGTGTAAGCACCTTTATTAAGAAAAGGGTAGCACAATACCATTTCCTCCACCCCATCATCTCACTTAGCTGCATAGGGATAATTACAACTACCCAGGTGCTCAAAGAATTAAAAATGGAACATCATTCAGGGAATAGTTATTCAGAGAAAAGCAAAAGGAATCTTTCTCTCCTCCAAAAAGGGGAAGTCGTGACTTTTCTAATATATTTTGTATGTATCTTCTTGGTCAGCCATTTAGCCTAAGTATCTCTACTCTCTTCGTCCATGGTCTAGGCTCCCCTCCACGTACTTGAGGGGACAAGAACCATGTTTGAAATAATACAGATTTTCCTCCTCTAGTAGGACTAGATTATTGTAAGGGTACACTTATTATCATTTGCCTAAGTGTATTCATATATGTACCTTTCATTTTCATAATTAAACTATAAAAATACCCATAAACAGAAACCCCCCAAAATGTGTTCATGTGTATATGAGTGATTGTTCAAATATTACTTGTGGGGGCACCTGGGTGGCTCAGTTGGTTAAGCATCTGACTGGATTTTGGCTCTGGTCACGATCTCAGGGTGATGAGATCAAGCCCCATGTTGAGCTCTGTGCTGGGCATAAAGCTTGCTTAAGAGTCTCCCTCCCTCTCTCCCTCTGCCCTTTCCCTTGCTCATGTACCACTCACTGTATCTCTCTCTCTTTCTCTTGCAAAAAACAAAAACAAAAATAAAATTATTTGTTGAATGAGAAATCAGAGAAACATTTACAGAAAAACCCTTTGGATTCAGAAGTTAGGACATCTTACATTTCTGAGAGGCCTGAAACTACTGGGATCTGTAACACTTAGTTACCAGATGTCACATTCATTATGCTTTTGTCAACCAAATAAAAAAGACATCATGTAATCCCTTTTATTTCCTTTCCTTGAGGTTGAGGCTTCATTAGAAGTTAGTGCTGGGTCGGGAAGTTTTGAAATAAAAATTATATCTTTTCCACCAATTATTCTTCTAGAAATATAATCCAGATAGACTATCTTGGGTCAGGTTTCAGAAGCAGCCTCTGAAATAAGAATATACATGTAAGGGACTTTTTATGAAAGTTCCCCAGGATGGGGGCACCTGGGTAGCTCATTGGGTTAAAGCCTTTGCCTTCAGCTCAGGTCATGATCCCAGGGTCCTGGGATAGAGTCCCACATCGGGCTCTCTGTTCGGCATGGAGCCTGCTTCCCCTCTCCCTCTGCCTGACTCTTTGCCTACTTGTGATCTCTGTCTGTCAAATAAATAAATAAAATCTTTTAAAAAAAGAGAGAGAGACAGAGAGAGAAAAGAAAGTTCCCCAGGAGAAACTAGGAAAATAGAGTAGGAGACTAGGGAAGAAAAAGAAGCCTAGCAAGAGCACAAAAACAAGCGAAGTCCTGCTGTGGTCCTATCAGCCAGAGGACACAGGGAAAATTCATAGTATAAGTTATACCCCAAAGTATAATTTGTCCTGCCAGAGGGCAGGAGCTAGACTGTCATAGCCCCCACCTGCATTAGCAAAGGGTAATTCCAGCTGTTGGTACCATGTAGGCAAAGAAGCTTCAGGAGCCCAAGGGCCATTCACGGAAGAGTCACAGGTAGGAGCACTATAATCAAAGGCCACTGAAGCTAGGAGACAGGCACAGAGCAGCACATGGCAAAGAAATCAGAGGACAATCTGAGTGAGAATGCCCACTCTGTACAGTGTTCATGATACAGATCAAGGCAATAATAGAAATATACTTTTTTCCTTCTGAGTTTGATTATTATAATGGCCAGAGAATCCAAATAAAGGAAAAAATAAGGGATAAAAGGATATTCACAACATGGTGTATTATACAGACATTTTAAAGTTTTTATTAATATACTCAACAAGTATTCTCTTGAGTTTAAGTTAATTTAGGTCCTAGAGATACATCAGACAAAAAAAGAAAAGACCATCTACCCACATGGGGCTAACACTCTAGAGAGGAAACAACCCCGAAGAAAACAACAATTGAGGGAAATGTAGTATGCAGAAGAGTTAGTTGCATGCAACAAAACAGAACCAGGTGTGGCTAAGCAAAATGTGCAAGAACAAGAGGGGTACGTAAGGGAGGGGAAATATATGTTTTAAATTTAAAATATAATTGAAAAGAATCAACCAAGCAAAGATTTAGAAGAGATGAATAAGTATTGCCACATGCTTATCTGAGGAAAGATTTTTCTAGTCATAGGAAATAGTGCAAAGGACATATGCAGAGAGAACATGCCTGCTGTGTTTGAAGAATAGTGAGAAGGTTAGCCTGTCAGATTAAGAGATAGGGGTCCTGTAAGTGATCAGGTCAGAGAGTTAATAAAGAGCCACATCATCTAGAGCTTTGTAGGTCATGAAAAGAACTTTGGCTTGAGGAAGATGAGAAGCCATTGGAAGATTCTAAGCAGACGTGTGACCTGATCTAAATTACATTTTGAAAGGACACTCTGGCTGTGCATTGAGAATAGATTATACAGGGGCAAGGATAAAAGCAGGGAGACAATTAGACACTATTGCAATAATTCAGGCAAGTCCTACCAGTGCAGTGGACCAGGACTATTGCACAGGAGAGGGGTGAGAAGTCCTGGGGCATGTCACAAGTGTAGACAACAGAATTCCACGGTGTGTTGGATAAGAGGTGTGACAACAAAAAGGAGTGCCAAGGAAGATTTAAATCTTTGGCCTGAGAAATCAGAAGGATAGAATGGCAAGTATGATGCCCTCAGTTCCTTCCTGAAGAAAAAGAACAAGAGTCAAGTATACCCAAAGTTAGCAGAAGGAAGATTATTAAAATTAGAGCAGAAATAAATGAAACAGAAAACAGAAAAATAAGAGAGACAATGAATGGAACCAAACCTTCATTCTTTAGGAAGAGCACTTAATTGGTAAAACCATATTGACAAGGAATAAAAGAGAAAAAAAACACCAATTACCGATATCAAGACTGAGAGAAGGAAATCACTATAGATTCTAATAACATATTAGCCTATTAAATATTACCAAATTAAATATTAAAATAAAAATAGAATATAAAGTATATGTAATAAATTTCAATACAAGTATTAAATCTAGAAAACGTTGTTAAAATATGAAGTAAGTTTTATGAATAGTTTTATGCCGATTAATTGAACAATTTAGATGACATGAACAAATTCCTTACAAGGCACACACTCACAAAGCTCATTCAAGAAAAAAGAGATAAACTAAATAGCCCTTGATCTACCAAAGAAACTGAATTTATGGTTTAAACATTCCTCAAGATAATTTTTTAAAATTTTAAAATTTTTAATTAACATATAATGTATAATAATACATTATTTATATAATTATATAAATTATTTATTAATATTAATGTTTATATATTATATATTGATATATATTATCTATTAATATATAGATTATTTATATAAGCCCCAGGGGTACAGGTCTGTGAATTGCCAGGTTTATACTTCACAGCACTCACCATAGCACATACTGTCCCCAGTGTCCATAACCCAACCACCCTCTCCCTACTGGCCTCCCACTCCTCCCCCCTCCGGCAACCCTCAGTTTGTTTTTTGAGATTAGAAATCTTTTATGGTTTCTATCCTCAAGGTAATTACAAGATGATATGGCTTCATTCAGAAAACTCTGCCTGAGAGCTGAAGAGCAGGGAACACTTCCCATTTCATTCTATAATACAGACTACCTTACTACCAAAAAGAAACAAATTAAAGATCAAATCCCTCATGAGCATAAAACCCAAACAAAACCACCACAAATCAAATCTAACTATACATACCCACACACAGTGATATCACTGCATGAGGTGGAAAAGTGAGCAAACTACCCTCCAGGGCACGTAGGCACTTTTATGCACACTGAACTATCCCTTCTCACTTGATCACCTAAGGGTGATGAGCTTACACTGCGAGCCCAGTTCTGTGAAGGACCCAGAGATGAAGGTGCTGGAGCACCAAAGCATTCATCCACACTGCTACTACAAAAATCTGTAAAAGCCTTGCTCTGGACCAAAGTGGGTCCCACCCAAATCCCTGTATGGAATCCCTCACCTACAAAGCCTATTAAGAGATGGTATTTAAGTGTAAATGAGGTCACAAGGGTGGGGCCCTGATCCAGGAGGATTAGTGTACACTGAGAGGAAGGCAATGAGGACCCTGTGACAGGACTCTGCAAGCCAGAGAGACAGTTTTCACCAGATACCATAACCTTGATGGACCCTGCTCTTGGCTGTCCTAGCCTCCAGGAAAACCGGAAAATAAACTTCTGTTCCAGTCTAGGGTATTTTGTTTTGGCAGCCTGAGCTAACAAATGCAAGTCTAAAAGTAAGGCTGGGGAACCACCATACCTGTTCCTGTTAAGAGACCCTTCCCTGCGGGCCTAGAGTGGACACACATGGCCATAAAACACATAGAAGTCTGCGATTAGAACCCAGATCTTCCTAAGCAACAGAGCAATCTCAATACTCAAAAGCAAGGCCCTGTTTGAACAGAATCACACCCACTTGCATCTGGGTTTATTCTTGTTTCCCACCCTCCCTGTGGGCATTATGGTTCTGAGTTTTCATTTTCAGGCAATAAACAACATGATATAAAAAGAGGAATTTCAGAAGATGGCCTTAAAATAAATTCCTAAATCTGATCAAGCCTATATCAATCTAGTTGGTGTCTTCAGCCCACATTCAGGGTACTAAAATGGCTAACTGGTCTAACTTTGTATTCATAATCCCTAATTTCAAATAGACCCAACAATCCTGGAGTGTTCACTCTCTGAAATCATTATTTCACACATGTATCAAATTCCCAACACCTCTTTCTCTTGCTTCTTACATCGTTGCAAAAAATGGAAGTCATCAGATCACCATCGACTTCCTTGTACCGTTCTTTCTGACTTCTTCCAATTACAACCGTTTTCTTGTCCTTCATTAAAGGTCAACTTTTTTACCTTCGTCTTGGATTTCACCCCACCTGCCTTCCTTCACAAGAATTCTTATTCAATTATCACCCTCAACTTGCTATATTAATTTATTTCTCTCTAATGGTTTATTCATTATAGTATCAAAAAGTGGTTTTGTGATTCTCATGTTAAAAGAAAATTTCTGATTCCTTTTTTCCCTTAATCTCTGTTCCGTGTTGTTGTTCTCCTTCCAAACAAAACACCTTAGGTATTTCTACTGCCTCGCATGTCTTTCTCCTCTTAAGCCTCTTCCAGTAGTGCATATGCCCCCACTAGTTCTGCCACTTTTCTCACTAAGGCCACCAGCAGTCTTCGTCTTGCCAAATCTATGTTTGTATCCATTCTCACAGCACCAAAGAAGTTTAAAACTCTGCTTATCTACCATGATATCACAAACCCTTGGTTCTCTTCCTTACAGCAGTGTCACCTGCTAGTTTCTCCTCTATGGATCAATTTTAAATAATGGATTAATCAAGGTCAGAGCCCTAGAATCATACCAATTCCTTCATTTTGCTTCTCTGTGCTGTAGGTCTTGTGAAACATCTTTGAGGACAGACACAGAAGTGAAATGGATATGAGCAACTTTTCATGTAGGTCTTATCTAGATCTAATTATTTTATTCATAACATTTCATAACACACATTTCATTATACATAGCATTTCATTTATTATTCTAAGATACTTATGCAGCAAGAAGCATGCATGGTTGCACAGTGTAATCATAAAATCATACAAGAGGTCTTGAAAATCTTAGTTCTATATACAGATACTAGGGGTATATACATAAGTAGAAGCAGATAATTATTATTTTGTAAAAAAAAAAAAAAAAAAAAGACAAATTCCTACCCCTTGAAAATCATGGAATGGCGTCCTCCATATTGGATGTAGAATCCACATCTTGATATGGTTAAGGAAGTATTAGCATCACATAATGAAAAAAAAGAAAATCTTTAACCTGAAAAACTGACCAAATGTTGATTAAAAATATGAAGCCTGAACACTGTTTCCTCTTTTCTGATTTCAAGCAGAAAACATTAAACTTCTACTTATCACTGAGGGATGGGGTTTTTTTTTTCCTTTCTAGCTGACATTTAGCTCTGTTCTGCTTTAAGAGAAGTGTGTGTGTGTGTGTGTGTGTGTGTGTGTGTGTGAGAGAGAGAGAGAGAGAGAGAGAGAGAGATATTGGGGAGAGGCGAGAGCCAGATTTGGACATACTGCCAATTAGTTACACAAGATGGAGACTAGTCACTGAGAATAAGTCGGAAACACCTCTCTTCCCCCTCGCACTCCCACACCCCCCCCCACCTTTTTCCTGATGCTCCCATAGTCCTTCTTGACTCTGATCCTCTTGCCTTCATCTGTCAGTTGCAAGCTTTATCTCAGCAGGCAGGCACAAAAGTACACTCCCACCCTCTCCCCCACCTGCATACACACTATTCTGCTAAAGAAAAGCCAATGGATAGGCAATAAGAACCACATGGATGAGCTGGTAGAGTGAAAAAAACTATAAAAGGCCACCAAGTGAAATGGGTCAGTGTCCCTCCTGGAGACCACAGAGCTGTTCCCCATAGAACAGGGATCATAACCCTCAATCCCCTGAACAATCTGTTAGATGAATGCTAAAGAGACTTTATTTTGGGGAGCCTCAGGCATCTCATCTGCTCTCTTCCTCTTTCTAGACTTTTCAAAACGATCACAGCCATAAATACTCATGTTCAGAGTTTTCCGCTTACTATGCTGTCCCGCTAACAAAACACGTCTTTGCTGGTCTGGCTTTAATGGTTCCTATTTATTCTTTGGCTCATTAGAGCAAAGGAGTTTTATAGCCAAGCTTAATATTTCAGAGTTCTGGCTTTGTTAAGCATCTTCTTCTTAAGGGCCTTCATGTGATTAGAAAAAACTCATCCAGCTTGTAATTCTAAGAGGTCCAAATGTGGTTTTCATAAAGTTTAAGAGATAAAAGGTCTAGGAGTACCCTAAAATATCCATTTCGAACAACAGTCCTGGCATGTGTGGCTGCACATGTTCAGCAAGTGCTGAAAACCAGAGCAGAGAGGGCTCCATGCTTAGATATCCACAGGAGTAGTGGCCTGGTCCAGAACAAGTGCATTTGGATATGTGGAATGAGGATGTGACATGGACATGCTACAGGGTGCAGGCCCAGCCCGTAGGGGCCAATACGTACTCACCCCCAACCCACTGTTGTTAAGTGGGAATGTAGGATGAGGTTGTTTGACGTGCAAAATTTTAAGAGGAAGCCAAAAGAGGAATTTTTCTGTGAAAGTTACTGATAAAAGAATTACCTTTGCACTCCATTTGTGGTAAGCCAGTTAAGTAGAAAATTCTTCGTCGTTCCTCTGTTAATACGATGAATACTTCCTCAGCCATTAAGCAAACATAATTTAGTTAGAAGCACAAAACATGTAAATACAACACATAGGGAACACAATTATGAGCTAGAACTAGCTAATAATTATCTAATAATTATTTTGAGAAAAAAAATGGAGTTCATTTCTGGCCTGGAAATGGCTTCTTCTATACAAGAGGAGTCATGACACAATTTCCTAGGTGAAGCAAACAAAAATTTCAGCTATCTTCCTGTCCAAACCCTGTCTAACTCCTGCAGAGCAGGTGTTGGCCCACCTTTTCTGTAAAGAAGTTTTGTAGGTCTCTGCTTCAACTACTCAACTCTGCCATAAACATATGTAAAAAAAAAAAAAAATAGCCATTGACAATATATAAGTGGAAGGGCAAGGCTATAAAATCCCAGTAAAATCTTTATTTATGAAAATAGGCTATAGTCCACTTTTGGCCCAAAAGCTGTAGTTACCCTACCTCTACATTAAAGCAAGGCTGCATATCTTAGCTCCAGCTAAGCAGTTTTAAAGAAGGGTTGGGTCTTGCAGCAAGACAGTCGAATTGCGTGAAGCAAATGTGAGTCCAAACTTCATTCACTATCAATCTAACTTTGAGTCCAAAGAAAAAGCATAATGCAAAGGAAAAGAGCAAATGTATTGGCATTAAATAAAATAGGAAAGACCTAACTAATGAGGAATAGAGGAAAAGATGAGCTAGGAAGAAGTACCTAGGTTTGTATTGGTTAATAATAGGAATGGGACATATAGTCTTCTTTATAAGGCTCAGGAAAGAAAGAAAGAAAGAAAGAAAGAAAGAAAGAAAGAAAGAAAGAAAGAAAG